>NC_030683.2:112257620-112559495 GCF_000004195.4 Xenopus tropicalis | reverse complement strand
TGCAAGGGAATATCAAGGCTAGTGTAGATCTACAGTCTCTCTCTGTGCAGGCAATGAGGTTTCCCCAAAACTCTACCCCCAGTGACTTCACACTAGAGTCCTGCATGGCTCCAGTTGGGCAGACCTTTGCTCGAATCAGACCCACAACCTGACCCAGACCCACTAACCCAGGGAGGGTACCCATGGACTGCCCGCACAGTCAGGGAATTGTAGACTTTCAGCCTAAAATCCGACTGATTTGCTAGCACCCCTGGGTAATGACCTGATGCAGGGCTCTACTTCCCACTCCTAAACCCTTGTAGCCAGCCTTAAGCTAGGGGGCAGGCTTATCAAAATGTGAGATTAGAGCTCAAATAGTGAAACCAACTATTATGCACTGATAAATACACTTCTAAAAATCCCCTAGGAATGAACTGAAAGTAAAGCAAGTAGCTTTGTTTATAATTCCCTTCTCAGGCTGTCACCGCCCTTAGGGGCAGATATATGAAAATGTTCAGAGTTTCAAAGCTTAGAGCAGGGGTGGCCAGACTCACTCTGGTTGCGATTGATCGACCGGACTGACACGGAATGGGGAAATGCGGTGTGAATGTTTATGTACGCATTCACACAGCACTTCCGCATCCCCCACTTGATCACGGACCACCAGAAATCCACGGGGGATCGACCGGTGGACCGCGATCAACGTATTGGTTTAAAAGTGAAAAAAATCTTCATGACAAAATTTGCCGGAAATGCGGAATCTTGCTGTGAATCCATGTGTGGCGAAAAAATTAGCTTTTCACTACTAATGCCAATGCTACTTTGTCCAGTGCCCTTTATCTGCCTGCTATTGCTTACTCACTGTTTCTCCGGGCCATTAGAATTTTGCACCCAGCCACCTAGTTGCATCCTAGGTACATGCCATGCTACCTACCTCTAGTTTCAGCCTCAAACCGGCCCACTGGCATACCAGCAGAAATCCTCGTAGGCCTCGATGCTGGTAGGCCCCCAGACCTGGATTTGTGGGCAGGTCACATAGGCCCAAGCCTAAGGCGGCAAAAATTGTGGGGCAGCACCCACTGGTAGTATTGCCACTGTGGGCCGGAGATTTTGACAGCTGTTTGAACCTCCTGCCCACCCAGTCCCCAATGGAAGGGATCAATAGTGCCATAGCAGAGAAAGCTCTGACATTCGGTAAGAGGGATTGTGAGTGGTTGGGAGGGGGGTGTGGGTGGAAATTGGATGCAAGTGACAGGTCTAGTTGAAGAAAGTGATCGATCGACAGATGCTGGAAGGGAGGGATAGTGAATGGTGGGTGGGGGAGGCGGATGTGAGCGGAATCGGACCCTGTAGGCCCTGCTGCCCCACATCTTTTGGTGGTTCTCAGGTAGCCCCAAGAGTCTTCAGTCCAACACTGCCTATTTCTAACCCTGATAGTATTGAGAGTAGTGACAGGCAGACAGGAGAGTATTAACCACCACTGTTTGCATTGGGGCGGCAGTCAGAACACCCCACGTGCCAACAAGGTATATACGGCTGGTTTTAAAATCACAATGTATTTTATACAGTTCCATTGCAGAATGCCCAAGCTACCCATTGCCTTTCCTTTGTCACTTGCTTCTTTAAAATGTTTGGTGATAAAAATACATTAGTCATAGGAGCAGATTTCAGATTGATGCACAGACTGGATCCTGTCATCCAAAAGTCTGTGTATTGATTACACTAACTACATTCTGTGCTGTTCCAATGCTGGCAGCGAGGCTGGGAACAGATGTAGCGTTGGCAGTGGAGGACAACATAAAGGTTGGATCTGTTTGTAATCCCCAGAACTGAGATAATTTGCTATAGAAAGCAGTGGTCAGCGGCTGCTGACTCAATATTTAATGTATTTTCTGTTTAGTAATAGATGAGTTTGATATATAAAATATATATCAAAAATTTCAAAGGGGAAGTATAACCTCTTAGATGACTGTAGTGTTTTATATAAAGCATATTTTCTTACTTACTTTAGCACTTTGGATAATTCATAATTTGTAATGGGGCCCCTGTTCCTATACCAAAGCCTGGATTAATCTATGTATACAGGTCCACCAATCAGGGTTCCTTATGCATTTATCACTTGTATGTCCTTGGCATCATTTATTTGATTGGCAGGGAAGGAAAGCAGACAAAGAACAGACCAGTAAATCTTGATTTTCAGCAATACCAGCAATGTATGTATTACAATTTATTGATTTTCACATTTAATACAGAAAACTCCACAGAAGCATAAAGAAGGAAAGAACAAAGATAAAAACAAGATACATTCTTATGGAAGGGTGACTACATAGTAATGTACATGGCTATTCCCCACCCACATTTACTTACATTCTGATATTCTGTATCCCACAGCCTACTTAACTAACATATCTAACCAGGAACCAAGGTGTTCAATGTGCCAATGTATAGTCCAATACCAAATAGAAATACATGTGGAAAGTACAATAGTCAAAAGTCAAACCTGTGGATGCTTCAATACCCATTATGCATGCATGTAAAGAGCACAGTGCCCAACAGGCAAACCTTTGCATAGTGCAATGCCCATAATACTTACATGAGGAGAATACAGTGCAATGTATAGTCCAATACCAAATATCCATACCTGGAAAGTACAATAGTCAAAAGGCAAACCTGTGGATATTCCAGTGGCCATTATGCATACAAGTAGAGAGTACAGTGCCCAATGGGCAGACCTATGGATAGCTCAATACCCGATATGCATACACAAAGAGATTACAGAGGTCAGCATGAGTGGGGCTGCTGTAAAGAGTGCTTACTCTCTTCTCCGTGCCTCATATGCACCAGGTCTGACATGCTCTGACAGAAACACCCCACTCTTGGGATTATTTATTAACCATATCAGCCAACGCTTTCAGTGAGACAGCCCTACCTGTACTGAAACAACTGCCAGAGACAAGATAATGTTGTGGATAATACCTCTGCTCTTATATCAGAAGCACAAACATACAGTACCTCCTACAAGATTAGCGTTAGTGGTTGTGCCCACGCAGCTGACCCTCAGTGACTTTATACAATCTGTTTCACTCAATTATTTTAGCTGTATTTTGCTGGAGACCAGATACAATCAACTGCCATAAATGAGACTTCTGTCTGATCTTGGTTTCCAGCATAACTGTAAGGCTGATGTCTCATGGAGAGGTTTAATCTCTCCAAAATGCCTTTCCACTGCCAACAATACGAATTGCTGGTGGGAAGGCCTACACATCTCTTCAGCTTTCTGCAGAGAACTTTGAGCAACTTCGGAAAACTGAAGCAATGCATAGACAGTTCCGCCGGTGTATCCCTTTATTGCCAGTGGAAAGGCATTTTGGAAAGCTTAATCACCCAACTAATCTCTCCATCTGACATGAGCCTAATTGTGCGTCGCTTCCCTGTTTATGAAGGGACAGGCGCTCTAAGGATGCTAACTCTTGGCCCTGAGAGCCCCCATACAAACACACACACAAGCACTTGAATTTTGTTACAACATCGCCACCTGCTGGCCAGTTTCCTGCCATGATCCAGTCAAGGAAGTTGTCAGGAGAAAGAAAGAGGGCTGGGTCTGTGTTCTTCTGGGTAGGAAAGATGTGAGAAAAGTTCTCTGAGGTTTTAAAGGAACAGTAACACCAAAAAATGAAAGTGTATAAAAATAATTAATATCTTATATACTATTGCTCTGCACTTGTAAAAGTTGTGTGTTTTCTTCATAAACCCTACTACAGTTTATATAAATACCCTGCTGTGTAGCCATGGGGGCAGCCATTTAAATTGAAAAAAGGAGAAAAGACACAGGTTACTAAGCAGATAACAGATAAGTAGCATAGATTCCCATTGTATTCTACACAGTTTATCTGTTATCTTCTTATGTAACCTGTGCCTTTTCTCCTTTTTTCAATTTAAATGGCTGCCCCCATGGCTACACAATAGCTATTTCTATTAACTATAGCAGTCTTTCTGAAGCAAACACGCAACTTTTACCAGTGCAGGGCAACAGTACACTATATTTTAATTATTTTAAAACATTTTTATTTTTTAGTGTTACTGTTCCTTTAAATGTTTGTCCTAACCAGAAGAACATCAGCCCAGCCCTCTTTCTTTCTCCTGACAACTTGACTGGTTCACAGAAACTGACCAGCAGGTGGCGCTGCTGTAACAAAATTAATTCATATTAAGCACATATTTCCCTTAATACCTTGGAATTAAAAAAAAAAGGAATGTAAATTGCAAAAGTGCTTAGACTAACACTCTTGTGAATTTAACACTCACTTATTTTAAAGTCATCCTTTAAGGTGTATCTGTTCTTTAGAGGGCAGCACAGGTTGGGCAACACTAACATAAGTGTTGTCCTCTCGTTCAACAAACACCAACTAGTATCACCATCTTACCCTGCTGACACTTGCCCTGGCCAGGGGTGGTGCTGCCATGAGTTAAAACAAAAACTGTGCCCCTAAAATTACCAGGGGCACCTGGTAACTTTACAAGCCAAAATTCCAATTTTAAATCAAAATTTCATCTTTTATAGTGCCGAGAGCTCAATAGCACTAGTGATACGCCCTCCCCCTTAGCCCCCTCCAACTCAAAAAATCTAGCCACAAAGGGTGTGCCGAAATGCCCCGGCCCTTGCTATCGTGCCCTATTGTTGGAAAATACCCTACTACACCAGCTATCCTACACCCTGTACCTAGGGCCACCACTATATCTGTGACATTCTAAAGAGTGCTGTGTGTGTGTATTTGGGTAGGACACTGCACTGACAGTAAAACAAAGGGGCCTCAAACGACTGACCTGCACTAGGCCCCATTTTGTTTTACCCCATCTCTGATTCAGTATTGAAGATACAATATATCTGCTTGCTTAATATACATAACAAGACTATCTGAAAATCTTTTACTACAGTATTTGTGATTGGAACAATTTTGAGGGAACTTTATTCCTGATCTGATTCTACTCACATAACCCTTCTTGGAAACATGGCTCAATAGACAAAATCTATCATACATTAAATATGAGCTTTGTTGCCTAATATCATATGTCCTGTGTGAAGACATTCCCTAATCTGGGCAATGTATCACGCTCAGTCCTCGGGGTCGGTACATATAATACCGCTGCTTCTATGAACAGTTTCAGACATTACCGCCCTTCTGACCATAAGTGGGAATAAATGGATTTGTAATGGATGCCTAGAAGCAGCTCACCCCAGACCTATAAAGTGAAGAGCGGAAGAAGGTCATACAGTGTAAGCACTCAATCCATACCAGGGTATCCTCAAGGGGATGGCACTGACGTCAGATCCTTCAGCCTCTTCAGATAATCCTGTTTTGCGTTGGTTGCACCGGGGCTGATATATAATACTGATATACGTATGAAAAGGGCATCATGCTTATTTTGGCTTATACATTAAATAGACCTTCGATATTCAAACTACAGCATCACAATGACGCACTTGAAAGCAAGCAGTTCAGAAGAATGCACATTTATGTCAATGAGTGTTTTTTCTTAAGTTTTTGGGGGGTTTTGTCACATCAAATGCACTGAAGTCAACTGGCATTTTTTCTTGCATCTGTTCTTTGTACGTGATTTTTTTTTCCGAGCAAAAAAAATTCTAGCACAGGCACAAATCTTGATCAGTCAAAATAATTCACTCATTTATACTAGTGATGTGTGGGTTGATCAACAACCAGAGGGGTACCCTTAGATCAGGGAGGTCAGGGTTGAAATTTGAGCGACCATTGTGGGTTTGAGTTTGGTGCAGGTCAGATTGGGGAGGTATGCTCTTCCTCTGCTCCCAGTGATTCCCTGTCTTGGAACCTAAGGCGCTCACAGAAGTAGGGTACAGAACCAAAAGCCTTGGGTTTGGGTTAGGTGGGGGTCATACAATGCCAACTTTTTGCCACTTAGGGCTGGGTGCAGGTTAAGGTTTTGTTGGTTAAAGTCAGAGGCGGGTTGAGTATTTCCTGACCCACAAATCACTAATCCCTACAATTAATAGTCAATGCAAGTTGCACAATCACAATCCAGGCCTGATGTTACAACAAGCACAATGATGATTGGATAATGCATAGGAGCTATATATATATATATCAATCAGTCAACAAACAGAGGCCGTACATTCATAAACATGTCTGACTGGAACTAACTTTGTTCTTTATAAATGTAGCTTTTTCCCCACTCTTATGCATATACTCAGTACATTAATAATATCATGCTGTTCACTGATGAGAGAAAGACCAACATTCTTCTCAAAACAACTAAAGAGCAAAGAGCAGTGGGCACTGCCAGGGGAACATGCCAATACAAAATAGGTTTGGAAGGGCTTTTTACAAGCACATCCTTTTAGCGCACACTTGGAGAAATCTCCAGCATGCCTAGACCCTAGTGCTCCGGCCCTGAGTGAAAGGTTATCTTGCTTGCTGTTATATTTTTTAGGGGTGTCTTCCAGTGTAGGGGTACAAGAGCTGATACTTTGAGTCAAATGTAATTCACTTGATGATTTTAATTTTGGATATCATGTATCTATTAGTGGTTCCGGCTTTTACCCCACCATTTTTTAAGACATGCACACAGTTAGGAACAAAGGCAGAGGCAGATGAGAGAGAAAGGAGATAATGATGAAAATCCTGTTAGAGCCAGAGAGAAAGCACAATGGGTATGAGGGTTTCAGCTACAGCCGTAGTCTCTTCTCTAATCTTCCCGCCGCCCGCCTGGGCTTCTTACATAAGCTTCTCTTTGAGGATGACCTCTGAGGATGTAGTGCGCATCACACTCACTCCCACAAAAGGAAGAATCCGCCAGCATCAGCATCCTGCGCCTGCTAAACTTGGTGCACGATCAATACCGGCAAGCCAATTAAAGCAGCCAACGCCAGCCCAAACTGCTGAGGTGGGGATCATCTGACCCACCGTTGCCATGGAAATGTCAAAACTGCAGATTGTATATTTAGGGGTTTGCTCAGTACTAAATGTAAATGCTGGATAGATGGATGAGCTGTGCATGCCATTTATTATTTTATGAGCCATCTTGCAGAGCCGGGAGGCCAACGTTAACCTTTACTGTTACGAGTTTGAGCTAAAACTGATGATGGAGAGCCATGTCGGTTACAGGTATCTGCAACAGGAACAAACTTAAAGGGCAGTTGGTGCTAAAATGTAACCATTTGATAAAATTATAATACTAAACTAAGCAACGAGAACACTATCAGTTATTCCAAAGCCTAGAGATTTTTCCTTTACACAAGATTTCATATGCAATGTAAAGTCAACTTTAAAAAATCCTGTTTGGTACAAGCCCTGTTCTTTGAACTCATGTTGGGGCCTTTTTTTCCACTGTACCCTGTGTCCAAAGCAAGGGTGCAAATGGGGCAAAAGCTGGTATTAAATCATTATCTGTAATGTTCCGGATTTAAAAAATAATCAATGAGAAATGGACTTCTATTAATTCAAAGCTTTCTGGATAATGGGTTTCTGGATAAGGGATACTATACCCATATTTAGGTTCAGTGCCACCCTGAACCCCCACCCCAGCTCCACTGTCGGATTTGGCTGGAGGAGGCTGGGGAGGGTTTTTATTTATGAAACTTTTCAGATTATATAGGCATCTGAGGGCCACCCCCCTAAAGCTTCTGACCTAGGTGCCTATATATAGTATACAGTCATGACCATACCTGTAGTTAATAAATATTATTGTTCACAGCACCTAATTTAGCTGGTTCCTGCCTGGATGATATCGAGTTCTGCAAACAACACCCATGTGTTTTATACCTTTTGTGACAGATCATAAAAATAACCATACCTTCCAACATGCCCAGCAAGAAAATAAGTATGTGTTTGGCCACACACCTCAACTGGGTCAGGCCACATCCAGCTATTCCCAGGTTCCAACTTTCTTTTTATTTACTAGTAAGCTTCTGTCGAGCTCAGTGGCTGACCACGTGTTAGACCACAATGGGCTCTGTGGATGGAAGGTCAGCAAATGGCCTATAAAAAGACTTGGGGAATTATTGTGCCTTTGGCCAAGGGTTTCTTAAGTGCTGAGATGGCTTCTTGAAATGGATTTACTCAGCAACAATTCAGAACTGCAGTAACAGGCAAAGTAGGTTATTAATACAGGGATTTTAGAAATCCCATAGTATAGTCAAATTCCCTCTATACTACACATAACTTAGACAACAGCAAACCAGGTGAGGTCTATTCTCTTTCCTGTATGAGCTATTTTAACCACATTTGCCTATATGTAAGCTCCAAGCTTAATCAAATGATTTACTAAAACCACTCATTTACTTTTTAACCATGATCTCTTGATGCCTCTGTCCTAACAAAATATGAATTGCTATACCTTATGCAGAGATCTACTTACAATGAGGTAAAACAGGACTACTAAACTGCGGCATGGGCTATGCCACCCCTCATAAATACAGCATCAATGAACGCAAGCAGCTCTGGATTTGTGGAGGCAGCTATAGGTCTCTCTGCTCCAAAAGACAACACAGTGACCTGCAGGAATTCATTTGATCTGGAAGGCAGGCTGCAAAGTACAAAAAAAATGTTGTATTGCACCAATTTTTGCATTTTGTACCCTGCTTTCTAATATACCTAAAAAGATTGCTTTATTACTTTCTGAAATCAAAGCCTATGGCAGGAAATAAAGATACCTGGCCACAGCACATACACTTGTAGGGATCTATAAGGTTAACAATCCCTATTGCTTTAAGCCCTACACTTCCTTATTTCACTGTTACTGAGCAGATACATATATATCAATTATTAGCATTATGTATTATTATGTGACCACTTCCTGCCACACTGTAATATAGTGTTTAGCAGGGGTCGGATCTTCCTTTTTGGCCTGCATTTATTGAACCAGGTGGATGTTCCACTGAGCCTGGAATCAACAAGGCCCCAGAAGTGTTCTGCCCTAGAGGGACCAGTACTCACTAGTGTTGGGGAACAGGGACCCTGTGAACGAGGATTAGTTAGAGAAGGTTAATTCTTTAATAACACTTTCTAGGAAAGTGAGGTAATCCTTCATAGCTATCAAGAGCAGCTTCTTTGCTCCAACCAGGAGAGATAGCTGGGAGTATTCTCCTGTACAGGCTCTGCTGCCTTAGTGAAGGGACCGCCGTAGTAACAAGGGTATGAGCCATAGATTTATTCTCCCTGATCAAGTCTGCTGTTGGGATCCGGGCCATTTAAGGTAGAAACCCTAAGGACATAAATCTACTTAACTGAGTTGGTCCTCTTCAGTGGTGCACCATTCTGATTTTGCTTGTGCCTTTTTAATAACCAGCCATTCCAGTTGCATTGTGCGATGCGAAGCGATAGTTTAGCATAATGACAAGCGGCGGGGTCAATGAAAACGGAGCACAGACTAGGGGTAGGTAAGAGAGGCTCCTGCCTGGCGCCGCCCAATCGATGCGCCCTAGGCAGCTGCCTACCCTTAGTTCCGGCCCTGCATGTAAATATACTTTTCCACATAGCAAAGGCTCAGCCTTTGAAAAAGAGTCCAATGTACCCTGTGCTCTAACCCAGTGATTACCAACCAGTGGCACGTGGATGTTGCTCCCAGTGGCCTCAAAGCAGGTGCTTATTTTTGAATATCTGGTTAGGAAGCAAGTTTTGGTTGCATAAAACCCAGTGTAATTGCCAAAAAGAGCCTTCTGTAGGCTTCCAGTCAACATAGGAGCTACCAAATAGCAAATTATAGCTCTCATTGGCACCTCCAGGAACTTTTTTCATGCATGTTGCTCCCCAAAACTTTTTCCATTTAATTGTGGCTCACAGGTATAAAAGGTTGGGGATCCCTGCTCTAACCTCATTAGCTAAACAAGATCTGTTCTAGCCAAAAAGGGGTTACACACTGTAACAATGGAACTATAAGCTGCAATTGCATCTTGGATATCCACCCCCATCTAAACTTGTATATGATACATTATAAATACACCCAGCGGTGGCCTCTAGGGAGATATTAGTCAGCCTTTATTTATATGTCCCCATTGATTGCAATACATTGTTAGGAAAGTGATGGAAAGGTTTAAAAATCTGTGCCTCAGAGGGAACAATGAGAGGGTAGGATATAGCTGGCTGACTGTAGGCCACAATGTTATTGAACAGAACAGCATGGCTGTAATTCCTACAGTTCCTGTGGCTGTTGATGTTATCTGAAGCCACTCGCTGTAAAACCACCTTAAATAAAGAGTGATTACAAAAAAGTGAATGCTGCCTGAAGAGTATCTGCCATGACCCTGCCGAGCGAGGAGAGGTGTTTAATAATGCAGCAGTGAAGGAGAAATGGCTCGCTGCGGCAGCCACTGGGAGGGGATGAAAGGAGCGATCTGTCAAACAGAAATAGTAACCTACTTATACTGGGGGGGGTTTGCCGCAGGGCTGGGGAATCATTCGTACTCAGTGGGTGCGAGGTTTCAGCTAATGGGAGCCTGATAGAGAGAAATAAATGGGGTTAATAAAGATTGCTTCTCAATGCAGTGACAATCAGTTCATAATAGCAGGATGGTTTCATTTATTTCTTATATTTACTAGAACTGGGCCTTTGCCACTGCTTAGTTTCATATGGTCTTTTTTATGTTGATGTTACTGGGCTGATTGCTGAATATGTTTTGCTGTTACATAAAAGAACCTGCAGATAGTTTCGTTATTTTATCAATATTCATTTATTATCTTTTCATTTAGTCAACATGCCCTTTAACATTGAGTTGTTTTTTGCAGCATTTAGCCTGAAGGTTGGCTTTTTAATCACAAGCCCAGAAAGGAAGATGTGGGATACAGGAAATGATCCTGTCACAGAATGAGAAGGGTGGGGAAGGTGTGGGATACAGGAAGTGATCCTGTAACAGAATGAGAAGGGTGGGGAAGGTGTGGGATACAGGAAGTGATCCTGTCACAGAATGAGAAGGGTGGGGAAGGTGTGGGATACAGGAAATGATCCTGTCACAGAATGAGAAGGGTGGGGAAGGTGTGGGATACAGGAAGTGATCCTGTAACAGAATGAGAAGGGTGGGGAAGGTGTGGGATACAGGAAGTGATCCTGTCACAGAATGAGAAGGGTGGGGAAGGTGTGGGATACAGGAAATGATCCTGTCACAGAATGAGAAGGGTGGGGAAGGTGTGGGATACAGGAAGTGATCCTGTAACAGAATGAGAAGGGTGGGGAAGGTGTGGGATACAGGAAGTGATCCTGTCACAGAATGAGAAGGGTGGGGAAGGTGTGGGATACAGGAAATGATCCTGTCACAGAATGAGAAGGGTGGGGAAGGTGTGGGATACAGGAAGTGATCCTGTAACAGAATGAGAAGGGTGGGGAAGGTGTGGGATACAGGAAGTGATCCTGTCACAGAATGAGAATGGTGGGGAAGGTGTGGGATACAGGAAGTGATCCTGTAACAGAATGAGAAGGGTGGGGAAGGTGTGGGATACAGGAAGTGATCCTGTAACAGAATGAGAAGGGTGGGGAAGGTGTGGGATACAGGAAGTGATCCTGTCACAGAATGAGAAGGGTGGGGAAGGTGTGGGATACAGGAAGTGATCCTGTAACAGAATGAGAAGGGTGGGGAAGGTGTGGGATACAGGAAGTGATCCTGTAACAGAATGAGAAGGGTGGGGAAGGTGTGGGATACAGGAAATGATCCTGTCACAGAATGAGAAGGGTGGGGAAGGTGTGGGATACAGGAAGTGATCCTGTCACAGAATGAGAAGGGTGGGGAAGGTGTGGGATACAGGAAGTGATCCTGTCACAGAATGAGAAGGGTGGGGAAGATACAAGAAGCAGACCCAAACTGGCAATATGTGGATTCTGGCAAATGCACTATTTAATGGGCTGATGGGGGTCGTTTGGGCCTTTATGTACTTAAAATGCCAGGGCCTATTTTTATTACCAGTCCAGACCTGGCAGGAAGTGATGCTCTGAGCACAAGGCAGGGAAGGTGTGGGATACAGAAAGTAACACTGTAAGCAGAATGAGGAAGGCAGGGAAGGTGTGGGATACAGAAAGTAACACTGTTGAGGGTGCCCGGAGGCGAATATGTGCCGGTTAGGAAACAATACCAATCAGTGGGTAGAAGAATGCAGGAAGTTGCAGTTTATCATCATCTGAAATGCCAAAGATTGTCTATATCTAGAATACCCTGCTGGAAGGTCATCCATTTACAGATACCAATACAGCCCTTAGTGTGAAGGTGGTTTCTCTTCCTAAAAACTGGTAAAGTTAGTAATGAGAGGTGGGTGACCAAATATTCAACCAGGTAAATACCTCATTCTAAGGTCGTACTCCAAGGATCTTTACTTTACACTGAGTAATTGAGAGGAGCAAGTTTAGCAAGAAAACTGTTTTAGAATTAAATGAGCCCAGTGTTGACATTTTGCTCCCATACGGAGCAATGGGGGAGGGCAGTGAATACGAAGGAAGGACTATGTGCTTGGACCAGGGTGGTGGTTACACTCCTGCCTGTACCTCTCACCTTAGAGGCCATTTAGCAATGTTCTGGATGGCAGTACAAGAACCAAGTTTCACCCTTGAATGGGAAAAATCAGCAGTCTGCGCCTCAAGCCAGATAGAACTCCAGTGCAAGGTGCTTCTGAATGACATGCAAGTTAGGGCAAAGGTTGGGTCTGAGATGGGGGGATGCTTAGAGGTACACATATAAACATATGACCTTAAAATAATGTTTGTCTATATGTCCCTGAACATTTGTCAAATCTAAAAATACTCAGTGCCCTTGAGGTTGTGTATAATTCAGCATACTCTGTCCGGAAAAAAGAGAACATTTTGGTTAGGAATTAATGCAATGGAAACAAGACTTTGAGCTCCCAAGCAGATTTAATCAGGGAATGCAAATAAATCCAAGGTCAGTAGAAAAAAACCCCCAGTATACTCAAAGGGAAATGCCATGGGATTAGGATCAACACTCTTAAATAAAATCTGGGCACTTTAGCCTGATTATGCCAGACCAGAGCCCTGACTCACCTACCCAATATCTACCTGGGGCACACTGGAGTGCCTGACTTAAAATGCCCGCCCCTCCGGCCTTACCACAACTGTCATGGCACACCCCAGCCACCACCAAAGCTCCCTTCCTCCCCCAACACCACTCACTGCATCCTTTAGTCCCCCTCTGGTACAAGAAAACAGAGCATGTAGATGGCAGGGGGAGAAATATCTGTGGGCAGGACCCACAAGGGGCCAGTGCGGACCCTGTATTTTATTCACAGGAAACAATGGCTGTGAATAATACTGCCTGGTTATTTTACTGTTTTATGCCCAAATCACCATTTAGAAAAACTTTATTCCATTTGCTAATATGTACTTAATATACCTGCCCCAATTAAAATTTAGATATTTGAATGTGCCAAATGATATATCTTAATGACGAAAACAAAGTGCTGCTCATGATTTAGTACTCTCTATTCATTTGGATTAATAGCCACCAAGTTGGTTTTATGATGATGATGAGAATTGTAAGTATTACTGGATCTTTAAGGAGATTGCATGGCTAATAGGATCTAGATCAAATATTGCTATAATCTCCATATACAGAAATAAAGATGCAGCACAGGGAATATAATTCCTACACAGTTCTGCCCATACATGTGGTTCAATCATCACAGTAACTAGAAGCTGCAATTTGCAGTGAAACACGTTGCCAGACTTTCCTTGCTCTTAGCATGTTCTAAGCAGCCAGAAAGCTTCTCATAATCCTTTCCATTAGTTTATTTTTTAGCTGAGGACAAGATCACAGAGCTTTGCAATCTGTCATCGGGAGCAGCCCCGGTTAATCCTTCTCACCGCACCAAATGTTGAGTGAGCAGAGACACCAAACAGGTGACAAGAAGAGACGGCAGCTTCATAAAGGCGATTTATCCAGGCTTTGGTCATTCTCTTGTACCTTTCCACTCCCGCCCACATACAGGGGACTGATGAAAAGTGATGGCAGATAATGTCACCATCAAGTGACAATAACACCAAATGCTTGAGCCTGTCTGTGCAAGGAAGGGTGTGGGCTGTTCTAGTATTAATATATTATGGGCTGTAATAAAAAGCACTCTGATTTGTTTTATTTCCTGCAGGATGGCATTATTTTTAACATAAACACTGAAAATATATTTATATACATTTGTTATAATTAGATGTAATGTCATTTACAAGGACATTTACTGGGCATGAAAGACAGAAAAAAATAATCTCTCTTTAAACCCACAACTGGCCCTAATGATTGGCTCTTTAGACTCCATTCTATGGAGATGGTGAATTAGGGTTGCTAACTCCAGGCAGAGGGGTGGGGCATGACTTCTGGGCAGGACAGTGGCGGTCACTTTGGCGTGACTATGATATCACGGGGCAGGGCTATGACGTGGCAATTGGCAATTGGCCTACTGCCACGTCAGTCTCAAAGAGTCCTGCCTCGTTTTTCAAATTGGAGCAGGCGGTTTTGACCCAGACAGCCCTTACAAAAACGGGGCTGTCTAGGTCAAAACCGGACAGGTGGCAACCCAAGGTTAAATGTTGCGAAAGCGCCTGAGACATGAGGCCTTCATAGGAGCCTAAGGAGTAGGGGTGCTCCTACCATGGTGCAAGGTAAGAATTTCGCCAGTTGGCAGCAAGTTACCAGGGGCAGCAACATGCTTCTGGTAACTTTAAGAGTTCCTGGTTATTAAACTGGAAATTTGGATCTTCTGGGGCAGAGAGGGTTATAGTACTTTCTGCACTAGCGTTGTGGCCCCCTCTGGACCCCACTGATTCTGTAAAAGTAGGGGAAGGACGAGAGAGGGCAGTATCTTGAAAACTGGCTTTGGGGGCAGAGGTATGGACAACATTTTAGGTAAATGGACCCCATGACCCAATGAATACTTTTATTCAGCGATAGGAAAGGTTTAAGAACCTCTGAACACCCAAAACCTTTGACACCCAAGAGTTTGAAGGTTTGTAGGCATGCTTGGTTGCAAAGGCTGGTATTATCAAAATGGCTGCTTGTTGAAGAGACAGACTTGATTTTGTGACAAGTGCCAAAGAGATGTAGGACAATCCATTCCACAGAGTGAATGGAACCAAAAATGGGTTGCAATTCCAAGATTTCCCCAAATACAGCAGCATTTAAAGTAATGACCAGATGCTACATTATCCCTGAAAGAGAACACAAATTTGATTCTTTTCAGGGGTTGTGCGGATATTTTTTACAGACTTTGTGGTCAGACCCAGTAGCAGTCACATATTGGAAATACATCTGACAGATGATACACTGCATCTTTAACAATCCCATAAAGATAGATATCTGTACAGCTCTACAAGGGAACTGAATAAGCCACAGAATAAACTCTTGGCTCAAACTTTGGCAGTGGCAAGAATCAATCTGGTGAAATATTGATTGCAAAATGCAATCACGCCTTATGGCAGGGGTCCCCAACCTTTAATACCTGTGAGCAACATTCAAATGGAAAAAGTGTTGGGGAGCAACATAAGCATGAAAGTTCCATAGGAGCCAAATAAGGGCTATGATTGGCTACTTGGTAGCCCCTATATGTACTGGCAACCTACACAAGACTCTGTTTGGCAGTGTACCTGGTTTTTATGCAACCAAAACTTGCCTCCAAGCCAGGAATAAAAAAATAAGCAGCTGCTTTGAGGCCACTGGGAGCAACATCCAAGGGTTTGGGGAGCAACATGTTGCCCCCGAGCCACTGGTTGGGGATCACTGCCTTATGGTATAGTAGACAAAAAAACACACTACAGAACCTTTTATATTTAACGGCTTTATTAATGGATTAAGTTGATAATCACACGGAAATATGGTCACACTTATTGCAAATCTGTAGAATAGATACTGGATTGCTTTGAACTCTACCCAAGTATAAGTTATGGTACCGTATGCTCTTTTTCCCATTGCGTCTCACTATACTAACACTCCCATCCCTATTATTGGTTAAAAAATAAATAAATAAAACTGTTTTTAAAAAAAATGGCGACTAAAAGTGCATAGTGGGTAAGGTTCCTTGCAGCTACCCTAGGAGTTGTATTGGGAATAGGAATAAAACAATGGCGATTTAGGTAGTTTTTCCAAAAATAGACCAGCTGCTATATATTCACATACAATTCTGAGTTCACCAATGGAAAGCCTTCTACTGGAGCTGACACCAACCAAAAATTGCACCTTTCTTCCCTGGAAAAGAGTGGAACACACTACGTCGTCATTGGCAAGTACAAAGATTTTCAGCACACTATACAGGGCCAGAACTAGGATTAGGCAGTAGTAATGTGCGGGTTGACCTGCAACCCATGTAACCTGTTGGTTCATCCCTAGGTACCTAGGTTGGACATCCCGGGACTTCCCTCATATTGGGGGTTCAGGATTCCTGTAAAGCCCAGCCCTCCCCCTCCACCTTTCTCTAGGTTTAAATGCATATCATTTCTGTATTTCTTAACAAGGAATTGAAATGATTTGCTGGCGAGAATTAAAAGCTATGTGTAAAAAGAGGCAGATGTGAAAACATGGCTAAAAATAGCAGAATGTGCAAAAGACTGTGCAAATAAAGGAGGTGTGAATAAAAGAAGATTCTAGAATGTGTCTTCATCTGTCATGTTTGGCTTATTATAAATAAGGGAAAAATATAATTGTAAAAAAAATGTGGGTATAATTTCTAGCTTGCACTGCCCAAGGCCACTCTAGAAGCCCCTGGCACAAGTGCCCTCCTTATCCACTTCCCCCCTCCACAGATATGAGCCGCCCAAATCTACCAGGTACAGAAGAACAGGAACAGCACCTCTTGTCTTTGTAGATTAAAATGCCTTTATTGCAAAGTTTTTTGGGGCAAACAACAACAGCAGCTTTTGGTTTTTTTTTTTTGTTGTTGTTGTTTGCCACAAAAAACTTTGCAATAAAGGCATTTTAATCTACAAAGACAAGAGGTGCTGTTCCTGTTCTTCTGTACCTGGATGTGCCGATGGAAAGTGGCCATTGGGGAACCTGCACTACTTCTAACTAATCACAAGGCTAGGTGCTGACTACTACTCTCCAAATTGCGGCCCAAATCTACCATCCAACAATCACCCTGCCTCCTGCGCCCCTCACCTCTGCGCACAGCCTGGAAGAGCAGCCGTCCCACCCCGCACCTTTTCACTCCTCAGACATGGAGCTGGGCCCACCAGGATAAGCTGCCCTGCCTTCAGCCCTGCTTCTTTCCACCACACACCTCAAATGGACAACAGGGCCACTAGGACATGGTATTCTGCCACCACCACACTCCCTGGTTGTGCAGCAGGGGCCATCAGACCCAGGGTCCATCGGTATTCTTCCCAGTAGGCCAGTCTGGCCGTGCCTGGCTAATACCAGACACTTGGCTCAAGAGCTTTCTTGAAGGTCAGAGTGTTAGTGACTATGCACTGACACTGCTCAGACAATCACTTTTTTTCTTTTTAATTGTATCTTTGGTGGAAGAACTGTATATTATGTGAATGATGGTAAGTAATATCTTCTATGAGGTGTTTAAGAAGTGCTTCATTGACAGGAACACACACAAGTACCACGTTTAGTTGGGCACCCACGTTACACAGAGGCATCAGCCTCCCTGAACTGCATCACTCATTCCTGCTTTTAACACTCACCGACCCAGACCCAATCTCTGTAGGGAAGCATAAGAGCTTCCTGGCTGACCTCCCCCAATCGTGGCTAAGTAAGTATGAGCTATGTGGCAGGAGTCCCTAGGTAGGGATGTAGCGAACCTCAAAAAAAAAGTTCGCGAACCTGTTCGCGAACTTCCGCCGAAAATTGCGAATATTCGCGAACTTTGCGAACCCCATAGACTTCAATGGGAAGGCGAACTTTAAAACCTAGAAAAGCCATTTCTGGCCAGAAAACTGATTTTAAAGTTGTTTAAAGGGTGCCACGACCTGGACAGTGGCATGCAGGAGGGGGATCAAGGGCAAAAACTTCTCTGAAAAATTGACACACGCCGTTTTTCGAAATGATCGGTAATTTTGCGACTTTTTCGTAATTTTCGGCGCTTTCGTAAAGTTATCGTAAGTTTTGCGACTTTTTCGGAGCATTCGTAACGTTATCGTAAGTTTTGCGACTTTTTCGGAGCATTCGTAACGTTATCGTAAGTTTTGCGACTTTTTCGGAGCATTCGTAACGTTATCGTAAGTTTTGCGACTTTTCGGAGCATTCGTAACGTTATCGTAAGTTTTGCGACTTTTTCGGAGCATTCGTAACGTTATCGTAAGTTTTGCGACTTTTTCGGAGCTTTCGTAACGTTATCGTAAGTTTTGCGACTTTTTCGGAGCATTCGTAACGTTATCGTAAGTTTTGCAACTTTTTCGGAGCAATCGTAAAGTTATCGTAAGTTTTGCGACTTTTTCGGAGCATTCGTAACGTTATCGTAAGTTTTGCGATTTTTTCGGTGCCGGCGAACAAATTGCGAACATCACGAAAAGTTCGCGAATTTGCGGACTTGCGAACACCCGATGTTCGCGCGAATTAGTTCGCCGGCGAACAGTTCGCTACATCTCTATCCCTAGGGTGGCAGCCCCAGTGGGCCCCACACACCCCAGTCCAAGCCTGCAGAATTGTATATATATAGATAGGGTTAGGCACTGCTGGATAAGATGGCGACAAAAGGGCAACATAGAACAGTGGCACTATAAGGCTCATTTATTATCACTGTTGCAGCTTGGGAGCAGTGTGGTGAAAAGGCCCAAATTAGTGCCTGCTAGTGATGAGTGAATCTTTCCCATTTCGCTTCACCTAAAAATTTGCGAAATTGTAACAAATTTAGCAAAGCAACAAAAAATTCACGAAACACGGGTACTGCATGCTCTTTTTGATGCAACTGCAAATTTTTTGCTACAAAATTTTGCAGAAGTTTCGCAAAACAATTAGCCAATGGCAAAATGCAAGATTTCACTACGAATCCATGCCTGCCAAAAATATTCGCTCATCACTGGTGCCCGCTATTGTAACTATTGCGCAAGTTGCAGCAGGGGTGACAGCTTTTCTTCCAGTGTGCCAAACCATAGGGCACCAGTATTAGTGACCAGTTAGCTTGGCACAATTTAATTGTCCATGAACGCAACATTATATGGGAATTTACAAGGTCCAGGCTGGCAGTAGTTCCAGGGTTCCCTCACAGGGATGTAACTAAGGGGCCCTGGGCCTCACCCCCACCAAAAAATAGGGCCCTGCGACTGAGGGCCTTGAATGCATCCAGCTATATATAGCTATAATAATAGTGTAACTGCTGCTTCTTTATTTGGGATGGTGCTGCCACCTTATGTCTAAATCTTGCAAGGCAGGTCATTTGTACAGTCAGGCTATTATAGTGCTGTATTGGATTAAAGGGGAACTCCAATAAAAAAATTCTGGTGTCTGCTGCTGTGTTTCCAGACAAGACTGAACTAAAAGTAACTTTAAACCCATTGACATTTTTGATGAATGTGACATATGACATCCTGCAGAACAGATGGGTAAATGAGTGACAGCAGTATTATTGCAGGAGATTGTTAGTAATAACCCATATGAATAATATTCATCTAATATGTCTAATGGGAGTGGCTGCTGGAGCATAGTGATAGGCAGTGAGTGTCACAGTGAGAGTCCCAGGAAAAGTAACCCCAATGTTTGTGATAGAATCTTGCTGGTCATGGTTTTTTAGGATTGTTCCCCCCAAAGCCTGCTAATAATTTGTAGATTGTAAACTCTTTTGTGCTCTCTTCACCTATTGTATCGGTTATTGATTGCTTTATATGTTACTCTGTATGTCCAATGTATGAAACCCACTTATTGTACAGCGCTGCGGAATATGTTGGCGCTTTATAAATAAATGTTTATAATAATAATATAATGTATTTTTTAGCAACAGCACCACCTACTGGTCAGTTCCTGTAACTGTATGTGAGGGTTGGTGTGATATGTCAGATGGAAAACTTGAGGGCTGATTCACTAAAGGTCGATAAGTTTTATTGCACGCTTTTTTGCGTTAATATAGACATGAAATAATAAGTATTACCGCATGTGCTAAGTCACATATCGCATGCGTTAATTTACGCTCTACCGCATGTGTTAATTTGTCCCCCAAAATAACACTAATGCATGATTCACAAACGCGCTAAATATCGCATTAGTCTATGCGGAAATTAACACCTACTTGGGGCAGGCGGTAATTATAGAAAAATACAGTTAATGAGCTTTTGGCAACACAATATGGACTTTGCAGTGGGATTATTCAAGTCTGTGTTGGCCCTAGAGTGACGCAGCCGCCAGTTTGCAGGGAAATGGGCATTTTCAGTACAGTAATTTTCCGAAAGTATTGCCGTGTATGGCTAATATGGCGTGCATTTTTTCGCGCGCGGCAAATATTTGTACGCGGTGCGTTGATTAGCGCTCGTACCGTCAAATACCGCATGAAAATAGTCTTCGCGACTAAAATACCGCAAGCAGCATTGCGCGTAAATTAGCGCAAGTATGCTTTTAGTGAATCGTATGTTAAGATGTGAAAAATTAGATGCGATAAAATTTTTAACGCATGCTATAAATAACGCTCGTTTTATCGACCTTTAGTGAATCAACCCTCTGGTCTCTAGTTTCCTATTTTAACCCACACATACAGTTAGGGGAACTGACCAGCGGGTGGCACTGTTGTTGAAAAAAATAATTTTATTGGTTAATAAGAACCTTAATAATAATAAATCAATAATCAATAACAAATCAGTGCCTAAATGTAATTACAGTCATCATGCTTGTCTACCCCAAGCCTCATTTCTAATTTGCCTTCCTCTGGATCAACTAGCAGTTAGGCAGATTTTATATGGGCATTATGGTTGAACGTGATGGACGTATGTCTTTTGTTCAACCCAACTTACTATGTTACACTAACGGATACGAGTGCAAAATCCCAGCATTTCTTTTGAACCCTTGGCTTACCGTAGGCTTTCAAATGACATTTTCGGATGATGTAGAGACACAGCAATTTGCAGGCAGTTATACACTTTATTTTATAATCTGAAATATTTCCAACATTACTTTATAAATACATTTTTGAACAACTTGTATGGGATACCTAATTACAGGCAACGTAAAGCCCAATGCATAATGATTCTGTTACTTCTATCGTACAGATTTTTTTACAGACGCTGAATGCAGGCCACGGTCATCAATGTTATGACTGATGAGTCTTGGATGACAGATATGGATGTCAGTACTGAGCATGGTTGCCATGGATACTGCAATATATGTAAAAGTATAATCCCCTCGAGGAACAGACTAAATGGATCCAGCTACAAAGGAACAAAGAAGCTTAGTCTCTTCATACAGAACTTCATATTTCCTGCCTTGTATAATATGTCAAGTCATAGAGTAATTGTATATCACCAGTTTTATATATCCCAGTGCTACAGATGTTATATACTGGCCTTATTTAGTGCCTGTCGCTTTTTTTACTGTACCATTAATACAATATCAGATGTATAAATCTCTGCATTTTAAAAATACAGATAGATAGACAAACAGACAGGCAGACAGATAGAAGATTTATGATTGATTGGTTGATTGATTGATTGATTCACAGATAGACAGACAGAGAGAGATATATGATAAATATGGAGCCTTAGATTTCTCATCATTATTATTAAAAGAAATTCATTTTTCCAGCAGGGGCTACAGACTTGCACTATTTTGGTTCCTTTATATCATAATTATAATAATAAATAAACAGCACTAAATGTTTTTTCACAGCCACAGAAATGCCAGGGCCCCCTAGCCTTGTACCACCTCTTCACCACTAGATGTCACTCTATAAAAAGGAATAGGAAAATGCCAGTAACAGGTAACAGGGAGGCCTTCCCCACTGCTGTTTTCTTTCAGATGGTTCTGCTTCTGTTTAACTCTACAGTTGTATTTTTACCTTTTTCCTTATAACAATCCAAGGCTGGTGGGGGCCCAGGGGCTGGACATTATGCCATTGCCTATTATTGTTGTCAAAGTATATAGCACCTTGCGAAAAATAATGTTTTCTTTTCTTATATAAAGAGCCACACCTAGGCACAATGATCAGGCACAATTTTATTGGTTACAAAAAGCCTTTAAACAGGCAAACATTTTATAAAACCACTTAAAAATTAGAACCCAGCACCATAGCGTCTACCACTACCCCAATACTCCGGATACATAGTATTAAATAACATTAGCCTAAAGTGGCTTACTTAGGAGTAGCTGCCTGCATCCCTGGTAGAAGCGCCATTGTAGCGGAAAAGCGCACCGGGTTTTACAGCACCACATCTACACCTTTATACATCAGCTCGGAACAGTTACCATTAGAATTTTCAGTATGTTTATGCCTTTACCTGTTGTGTGCATTATATTTACCTACTATTAGTCCCTCTGACTTAGTTACACTGATGTTATATACTGTACATTGTAATTGTTACAACACTCAGGTTGATACATGCACTGTTGCTATATTTATGGTTACTTTAGCACTTTATTAACCCTTTGTTACCATTTAGATCAGACTAGGGATGCAGGCAGCTACTTCTAAGTAAGCTGCTTTTAGGCTAATGTTATTTAATACTATGTATCCGGAGTATTGGGGTAGTGGTAGACGCTATGGTGCTGGGTTCTAATTTTTAAGTGGTTTTAGAAAATGTTTGTCTGTTTAAACGCTTTGGGGCTGATTTACTTACCCACGAACGGGTCGAATGGAGTCCGATTGCGTTTTTTTCGTAATGATCGGTACTTTGCGATTTTTTCGTATGTTTTGCGATTTTTTCGGATTCTTTACGAATTTTTCGGATCCAATACGATTTTTGCGTAAAAACGCGAGTTTTCCTATCCTTTACGAAAGTTGCGTAAAAAGTTGCGCATTTTGCGTAGCGTTAAAACTTACGCGAAAAGTTGAGTATTTTTCGTAGCGTTAAGTTTTAACGCTACGAAAAATGCGCAACTTTTCGCGTAAGTTTTAACGCTACGCAAAATGCGCAACTTTTTACGCAACTTTCGTAATGGATACGAAAAACTCGCGTTTTTACGCAAAAATCGTATTGGTAACGAAAAATTTGTACAGAATCCGAAAAAATCGCAAAACATACGAAAAAGTCGCAAAATGTTCGTTTTCAAGTCGGAACTTTTCCAATTCGGGTCGGATTCATGGGTTAGTAAATCAGCCCCTTTGTGTAACCAATGCCTGATTATTATGCCTAGGTGTGGCTCTTTCTATAAGAAATATTCTGTTATTATATACGAGGAGTTAAATTATTTTCTTATGAGCTCCCACCTTAATCACAATAATAAGCTGCAGACAAACATTGTTAAATTTGTGGCAGTATAGGGCTTTCATGTTATTTATAGGATAATAAATTATATAGCACCAGCAAGTGCTTTACAATAAATGCACAAATAAAATTCCATTTCCCCCAACAACATAAAATCCACACCCCCATTGTAGAACACAATGTAATATCTGAGACTGGTTTTTAATTCTGCCCCTACATATGTATTTCAAAACCTTGCAGACCCCTTAACAAAATATTGCCAGAATGTGCCCCTTTCATGCCTTTAATACCAACAAAGTTCACGTATAGAGATTGTTGCAGTGTCCCCATGTCTTCAGCATGTTGCTCCATGTATTATCTAGCACCTCATCTATCATCTAGCACCCCATCTATCCGCAAATGTCTGCTGCCTGTCTATTACAGAATTAAATTCCAAGCCTTAACCTACAAAGCCTTCTCACATAATGCCCCATTACTGTAAGGCACTGGCACTGTAGCACCCAGGGGAGAGAGAGGCTACAATGATTAAAGGGCAAATGCAGTCCAGGAGTTCTTATGTAGGAATGGAAATTGTGGAATGGAGCTTTCTAGAGGCAGGTAGATAAGGTAGCACAGTGCCTAAATATTGTGTGTGTGGGTAACAAGCTGATGGGTTCGTATGGCTTTTATCCTAAATATAAGCAAATGTAAGCAGATTTCTTATCTCATCTCTAAGCAGCATAAAATTTCAGCAAAAAGCTTTTAAAAGCCAAAGGAGAGGGACCTACATAAGCTTAAGGGGCCCCATATGAAACATTTGCCTCAAGTGCTCATTGGAGGAGGTGCCTTTTGGTACATCTACCCTGTAGTCCCCTTTGTCAGTGTAACTGGGGTTCTTCTGCTCGTCAGTGTTCTGCCCAGTAAGGGCGGGTGTCGTTGTGTCCGACTCTTTGAAAGAGAAGAAGTCGTAGTGATCCATCGGGGTGTCGAGATGCAGAACTATTTGGGAGGAAGATAAAACATAGAAGATTAATTAGAAACCATGGAATTCGTTTTTGCAAATTAAACAGACACCATAATGGACCCTGTATAGAACCCATTGCAACAAAATGTAATTATATTTTCATTGACTTCACCTTCAGAATATCAGAATTTCCACAGCTGTTATTCAGATCGTGTCACTGTGACTGCACTGCTACGGGAGGGGGGCAGTTGTCTCTGGGTTGCTGGATTAGGGGTCTTAAAGGGGGATGTTGCTCCCAGTGGCCTCAAAGTAGGTGCCATTTTTAAATGTTTGGCTTGGAGACAAGTTTTGGAAGCTCAAATACACAGTTTTACTCCAAGCAGAGCCTCCTGCAGGCCAGCAGGCCACATGGGGCTGCCGAATAGCCAATCACAGCCTTTATTTGGAATCCCCAAAGAACTTTGTTCATGCTTGTGTGGTTTCCCAACACTTTTTATATCTGAGCGTAGGCCATAAGTAAGAAAGGTTGGGGATCCCTGGTCTAACCTGTCAGTTGATGTTATCAGTTCTGTTATTATTAACTAGCAGTATTTACAGTCTTGACCCTGTTCTGGTCTGTTATTGCACATCCCCTCCCTTTCTGCGTACCTAGCCGGTAGTTGCTGAACATTGGCACCCCTGCCTAACTGTGATTTTAGCAAGGGATACATTAAAATATTTCTATATTTTATAATAAAGGTTTAATTTTAACTTGGAAGTCTCACCAATTAGAGAGGGGGAATGAGGAGGTGCAATTTATAAGGGTTACTTTCCTTTTTCTTCTTTAGGTTTTTATTTTTTTTACCCTGCACATCATTCTGGCCATGTTTCTGTACCAGTGGAAGGTGCTTTCTCCCCATATATGTTTTTATGTGTGATCCCTCCTTAAGCAATGGGAGAGGTGGGAGACACAGTGGATTCTTTAAAGGGGATGTACAGTCAAAAAGCCTGGTTCCAGGTTCTCCATTAAAAAAGAAACCTATTGCCATTATACATTTATTAAAAAATCCATAGCATTTTTATCAAAAAAACTTGATCCCTTGCCTGCTATTCCCCACTATTCCCCACTATTCACCAGCTCTAATTACTGATCGCACAAATCCTTAGGGGGCCGCCGGCTGGACTACAGTGAGGGCAAGTGATTGCTTCTATTTAATACAAATGGTACAGACTTTTAAATGAATATATCATGGAAATGTAATGGTATTTCTTTAGTCATTCTGGGTTCAAGCCAGAACTGAAGTATAAGATTTGTTTAGACCTTGCCTCCTGCAGGATTTCATGTACCGGTATGGGATCCCTTATCCGGAAACCCATTATCCAGAAAGTTCTGAATTCCGAAGGCCATCTCCCATAGACTCCATTATAAGCAAATAATTCTAATTTTTAAAAATTATTTCCTTTTTCTCTGTAATAATAAAACAGTACCTGTACTTGATCCCAACTAAGATATAATTACCCCTTATTGGGGGCAGAACAGCCCTATTGGGTTTATTTAATGGTTAAATGATTCCCTTTTCTCTGTAATAATAAAACAGTACCTGTACTTGATCCCAACTAAGATATAATTACCCCTTATTGGGGGCAGAACAGCCCTATTGGGTTTATTTAATGGTTAAATTATTTCCTTTTTCTCTGTAATAATAAAACAGTACCTGTACTTGATCCCAACTAAGATATAATTACCCCTTATTGGGGGCAGAACAGTCCTATTGGGTTTATTTCATGGTTAAATGATTCCCTTTTCTCTGTAATAATAAAACAGTACCTGTACTTTATCCCAACTAAGATATAATTACCCCTTATTGGGGGCAGAACAGCCCTATTGGGTTTATTTAATGGTTAAATGATTCCTTTTTCTCTGTAATAATAAAACAGTACCTGTACTTGATCCCAACTAAGATATAATTACCCCTTATTGGGGGCAGAACAGCCCTATTGGGTTTATTTAATGGTTAAATGATTCCCTTTTCTCTGTAATAATAAAACAGTACCTGTACTTGATCCCAACTAAGATATAATTAATCCTTATTGGAGGCAAAACGATCCTGGGTTTATTCAATGTTTAAATGATTTTTAGCAGGCTTAAGTTATGGATATCCAAATTACGGAAAAATCCCTTATCCGGAAAACCCCAGGTCCTGAGCATTCTGAATAATAGGTCCCATACCTGTACATGAAAATATTGTACAAGTATGGAATCTGTTATGCAGAATGATCAGGACCTGGGTTTTTTTCTGGATAAGGGGTCTTTCTGTAATTTGGAACTAAAAAATAATTTTAGCCCTTCCCTTAGATAATGGATACCATACCCTTATTATTAAACCCCCTCCTGTTCAAAGAACATCAAGGATAGCAATAGACTGTTCACCCCAAAATGTATTCTAAGTGGCCTGATTTGTGGGGGGGGTCTAATAGCAAATAAGAATTTACCCTAAACTCCTCCCCCAACTTTACTTATTTTGCCCCTAGTGTAGTCACCCCCCCTCCTTTAGCTTAACCCTTTTCAGGAGAGCATTAGAAAGCAAGTAATAGTAGCCTGGGGGTTTCAAACACTGGAGTGAGGGCTGAAACACTGAAGGGCCACAGGAGTCTTTAAAGTGCACCTGTCACCCAGACATAAAAAGCTGTATAAAATATATATATATAGAAATATATAAAAAGTCCTTTTCAAATGAAATTTGAAACCCAAATCCCTTTTTTAATTAACAAAAAAGGTATTTAAGAATTCCAGCTGTCACTCATATATTGCCTGCCCCGCCTCTTTGCCTCAGGTATTTATTTACATAGACCGGTTACATTTTATTTGAGTCTCAAAGTAGTCGCCAGATCAGCGGGGGAACGGGGGGCAGGGAACTGTTCCAAACCATATTATTATAAGTATTAAGTTGCTTGAAATTATGTTTACTTTTCAGAAAGCTTCAGTTGTGGTGGAGTTCCCCTTTAAATGAAACCATTTCCTGCCCTTTACCTGGGTCTTCAAAACCTTCTCCATAAAGTCTGCGGTGGGAAAACATTTCCTCCTTATGCTGCCGATTATAGATGCAGTAGATGAGTATTAACAAGCAGGCCAGCACCCCCGCCATGCCCAGAAACATGGCCAGCAGTCTGTGAGCTCCAAAATCCTTCCTGGCTTCATAATCTAAGAAACAGGGAGAAGGGAAGGAATGAAAGGATGTGAAAATAATGAAAATCAAAAAGAATTGATATGTTAACCCCTGACATGCCATATAATGATTCCCTTTTTCTCTGTAATAATAAAATAGTATCTGGTACTTGATCCCAACTAAGATATAATTACCCCTTATTGGGGGCAGAACAGCCCTATTGGGTTTATTTAATGGTTAAATGATTCCCTTTTCTCTGTAATAATAAAACAGTACCTGTACTTGATCCCAACTAAGATATAATTACCCCTTATTGGGGGCAGAACAGCCCTATTGGGTTTATTTCATGGTTAAATGATTCCCTTTTCTCTGTAATAATAAAACAGTAGCTGTACTTGATCCCAACTAAGATATAATTACCCCTTATTGGGGGCAGAACAGCCCTATTGGGTTTATTTAATGGTTAAATGATCCCCTTTTCTCTGTAATAATAAAACAGTACCTGTACTTGATCCCAACTAAGATATAATTACCCCTTATTGGGGGCAGAACAGCCCTATTGGGTTTATTTAATGGTTAAATGATTCCCTTTTCTCTGTAATAATAAAACAGTACCTGTACTTGATCCCAACTAAGATATAATTACCCCTTATTGGGGGCAGAACAGCCCTATTGGGTTTATTTAATGGTTAAATGATTCCCTTTTCTCTGTAATAATAAAACAGTACCTGTACTTGATCCCAACTAAGATATAATTACCCCTTATTGGGGGCAGAACAGCCCTATTGGGTTTATTTCATGGTTAAATGATTCCCTTTTCTCTGTAATAATAAAACAGTACCTGTACTTGATCCCAACTAAGATATAATTACCCCTTATTGGGGGCAGAACAGCCCTATTGGGTTTCATTAATATTTAAATGATTTTTTTTTTTAGTAAGGTATGGAGATCCAAATTACAAAAAGATCCCTTATATGGAAAACTCCAGCTCCCAAGCATTTTAGATAATGCATCCCATACCTGTACAACATTTTATGTCTGGGGGACTGTCCCACAGCTAGTGGTCCAATCAAACCCTTCCATGCTGAGCAAGGAAACAAGAAATGTTGAAATATCCTGGGAAATATGCAGTTCTTCAATGACATTTTAAACTTCTATATATATATATAAAATACCTATCATTAGTGATGTGCCAGGTATGAGGAAACGATGTGGCTAAAAACACAAGCAGATAAAAAAGGAAACTGGTCCTGGGTGTGACCTGATCTGCTGAGAACCCTGAAGCAATGTGTATGGTTCCCTGCAGGCAATTTCCATTACTACTGATGGAGACGTATTTTCAGGAGTTTAGTTGCCTGCGGGAGTGAAGATTTACCCTGGGTAACTAGTTTTCTAGTGCGTCATCACCAGGGTGTTTTTCTTTTGCCTGAAAATAATATTCTATACTGTGCTATGCTGCATGAAGAATAATTTAGAGAGGGAAATATCTAGTTATAAGGAATCCCTTGGTTAAAGCAAAGCCAGATATACAGGGGGAGCAACCCTGAATTTACGCACCCAATAACTAGTGGCCCCATCTAACCTTTCTATGCTGAACAAAGTCCTCAGACCCCCCAGAGCCCGTCTGACCCACCACTTGCTCCCAATTCAGTATTGAGGCATCATTGGCATCTTTGTTCCAAAGAGCCTGCCCAGCATTAGGGGCAGTAATTCTCTAAATTACCATTCTGTTCTGATGTATGTGGTGCAGAAACGCAACAGTTAAAGATGGGGGTCATTTATCAACAGTGGGCAAAGTTGCCTATTGGCGATTTACATTATTGCCAGTGGGAAAGCATTTTCAGGAGATTTACCCCAGGTGACTTATCTGAATCTAGAGGGTACTTCTAGAGTTTTTCTTTTACTTGAACGTAAGCTGAACTGCATGAAGTATTCTTGGTGTGGGGGCCCAGATATAGGGTATCCCAGAGCATGGAGTATATGTCACATTGACAGCTAGAAGCTAGAGGCCCAATCAAAAGTTTCCCTGTTAAGCAAAGTCCTCAGATCCCCCAGAACCCGTCTGACCCACCTCTTGCTCCCAATTCAGTATCGAGGCATCATTGGCATCATTATTCCAAAGAGCCTGCCCAGCATTAGGGGCAGTAATTCTCTAAATTACCAGTTCTGTTCTGATGTATGTGATGCAGAAACACAACAGTTAAAGATGGGGGTCATTTATCAACAGTGGGTAAAGTTGCCCAATGGCGATTTACAGTGGGAAAGCATTTTCAAGAGATTAGTTGCCCTTGGTATCACAGATTTACCCCAGGTAATTAATGTGAATCTAAAGGGTACTTTGACCAGGGGGTTTTTCTTTTGCCTGAACGTAAGCTGAACTGCATTAAAAAGTATTCTTGGGGGGGGGGGGGGCAGATAAATGGTATCCCAGAGTATAGAGTATTTGTCACGTTGGCCAGATATACTCTCCCAACAGCTAGTGGGCCAATCAAATCCCTCAGAGCCCATCTGACCCACCTCTTGCTTCCAATTCAATGACAGAGGAATTCTGGCAACATTCTTCCAAAGAGCCTTCCCAGCATTAGCGACAGATAAAGGCAACAGTAATTCTCTAAATTACCACTTCTGCCTGATAAAGGTTGTATTTCTGCACAACATATAAGATCTTGAATTTTACAGCAAATAGATGTGTTTCCTGCTTTAGCAAAGAGCTAGACGCTATAGGGACAAGCAACAATTCTGTATTGCATTTTAAAGGGGTAGTTCACCTTCTAGTTAATTGTTAGAATGTTGTGGATTTGCCAGTTCTTAGCAACTTTTCAATTGGTATGCATTTTTTATTTTTTTATAGTTTTTTTAAACAATTTTTCTGACTCTCAAGTTTTAAATGGGGGTCACTGACCCTGGCAGCCCATATACTAATGCTCTATGAGGCTACACATTATTAATATTGTAATCTTTTAGTATTTATCTTTGCACTACCAAGGGCAACAAAACCAGCAATGGGAACCTTCATCTACTTGACAAAACATACTGTATAGGGACAGAGGAATTCTGGCAGCCTTGATCCAGAGCCTGCCCAGCTTTAGGAATAGATAAAGACAACAGTAATTCTTTACATTATCAGTTCTACCCTGATATATGTGGATATTGAGTTTTACAGCAAATGGACGTGTTTACTGCTAAACTGGCAGCTTGCAAAATAAGAAATTCCCACAGCTATTAATTAAAGTGGCACCTTTTCCTTCTGCTCCTATAACACACATGCTGCTGAACTCCCTGAGGGCTCACAGCTCACTATGTGCATCCGATATTGTGGCTGATCATTGTCCTAGCAGATAGCATTTGGGGTAATGAAAGGTGCAATGCTTGGCACTGGTCTAGTCACCCATAGCAACCGATGCACCCTAGCTCTTTAGCAGGGCTCCCTTTGCCTGTGCTTCTGTAGTGCATTTGCTCTGACTAGAACTATATGCTCTGAATTTGGAGAGGCTTGTCCAGGCTCACAAGGAGTTGCCATTACAGTTGCCACTGACCTAGCTTGTAAAATCACCAAATAGGTCTGTTACTGGTATGGCAAATCTACCACCAATGTACTTGCCGCTAAATTTGTAATACCCTATAAATTCACGGCTCACGAGCAACTGGCTCCCCTGTTATTAAAAACCAGAGTAGTTCAGAGGGGTCTGTGGGTGCTCCTTTTAAGCCACTTAATCCTTTCTCACATGAGATTGACTACACTGAGCATGTGCAGATGACACCAAGAGGCTTCAGTGACAGAAAGAAAACTCACTGATCTTATATGAAATACATATGACCCCACTCACACAAAGAAACCTCCCTTTGACTACAAATAAAATACCTAAGTATACCTGTTATAACAGTATATCCCCTTATTATCTCAGTGACTGCACCATGGGAGTTCCCATTCTCCATTGATCCTTCCTATTGTATAGAGTTATCCAAGAAGAGACTTTCCCAAGGTGTATCCCTTGATAAAGCATAAGGCTCAGTGCCTTAAAAAGCCCAAATTGATAGTGGGAAGCTGCTCCTGCTCCAATGAGCAAGTGTTAGTAGGCCCCAGGAGGTTTAAACAGTGCAGTAAGGAAAACCAAGGGTGGGGACTGGGAATAAAAAGCACTGGAACGTAAATGGGAACACACATAATAATAATACCTGTGTTGCAGGGAGAGCATTACTAATGTATTTATTTATATACAAATTATACAAAAAAATCCTGGTGTCATATAACGTCTGTGTGGCAAATGTAGGTCTCATTTACTAAGTTCAAAAATTATCCTAATGGCTCTGATTTTTCTTTCCTCGAAAGTGACTCCGAATTCTGAGAATTTTAGCATCTACTGTATGCCCCGGCACAAAATCTGCAGCTATGCAGTCATATAGGCTTAATAGTTGCACTCAAATATACCCGTGTTTCTGCCCCAAGCAAAAACATCCTGGAAAATATGCAGTTCTTCAATGACACCTTATTCTTCTATTTATCAAATACCTATCATTAGAGATGCGGCAGGCATGGGGAAACGCCATTGGGCTAAAAACATGAGCAGCTAAACAGAAAATCGGTCCCAAGTATGACCCACTAACCTGATTATCGTTTAAATGGCCTGAAAAAATGTTTTGTATTGCATGAAGTAGTCATGGGGGGAAAGGGGGGGGGGGGGGGAATCTACTATGGAAAAACGTTTTACTTCTGAAAACGTAATGTTTTTGTATGGATTTTAGTGTGTTCTGATATTCATCAGACTTTATATTCACTTTTTGGCAAAATGATTATGGCAACAACATCAGCCCTCTTTTGGCAAAGTGAAGCCTTTATGGTTGCACTGATGTCACTGCCGGTGTTGGCCCCACCTAGAAGGAGGCCGGTGTCAGCCTGCTGCTCCACTGGGGGGGGGGGTGTCAGTTGGGGCCCTTTAAACAAAGTCTTATTTTAGACGGAATGTGAATTTCTATGCACTACAACCATCTGCAGAAGTGCTGTTTTGACTTATTTGATTACAGATTTGGCAGATTTTAAAATTGGGATGGTATTACAAATCTACCGCCAATGTACTTGCCGCTAAATTTGTAATACCCTATAAATTCCTTTATAGGAATAGGAATGCCTTTCCTTACCTCCTCTGCTGCCAGTCACTCTTTATAATCCCAGGCCCACCTCTGCCTCACCTATTTCCCTGCTCAGTCTGCCCATTTCTCCGTTCACCAATCCCCAGCCTTTTTTCCCGCCCCTTACGTCATAGCCCTGCCCCCAAATGACATCACAGCTTCCCCCTTACACTAAATTTTGAATAAGAAAAAGGTGCCCACTCTAGTTGCCACAAGAAATCAATACAAGGTCTCGAGCATGAGATCCCACATCAAAGGCTGATCCCTTAATCTCTAAGCCAAGTAATTTACAGAATAAGCCCCGGAGAGGCCTGCCGTGCCCCACCACTCTACCCCCAGGGGTCTGTGGGTGCCCCTTTTAAGCCACTTAATCCTTTCTTACATGAGATTGACTACACTGAGCATGTGCAGATGACACCAAGAGGCTTCAGTGACAGAAAACTCACTAATCTTATGAAGTACATGTAGTACATAAGGTACTTCGGTTCTTGTACCCTCCAAAGGAACATGAGGAAACGTCAAATGATCCACCAGGTTGGCATATCATAATGCCACCCCCAACTGCAGTTAATAAGGATACCTCGTGCTGGGTCGCTCAAGGGAGGGCAGACCCTGAAAAATTCAGAGCCGTGTCCAGGGTTCAAAGGATCATAAATGAAAAAGTTTTCCAACAGTGGGGTTTTTACATGCCCTATGCCTCGGAGTGGGTTTATGACATCGTAGAGTCACATGTAGATGAGTGGCTCTACGGAGAACTAATTCGGAGGTCAGGCCTGGTACCCGGAGGCCTCCTTCATCAAAGCACCACCAAACGGAACCAGGATTCAGAGTACCTGGCTAATGTCGCCCGAGAGTGGTGGTTCGGTCTTGAAACACAGAGTAAAGTCTTGTGGGAAATTTCAGGAAGACCGTGATTTTGCACTTCTCTCCAACCTTCCTTCAGGAGGAAAGATTGATAAGCCACATCCGGCTTACTATGTATCATACCAGGTCACTAAGATGAAGAATGAGCGGAACCTCCATTAGGAAGAAAACCCCATGCCGGTTTCAGGTGTATCCCTTCACCAGATGGGATTTTCCCCCGGGTGGGAGGTGGGTAGAGTTTCCCTTAAAAGTTAAAGGGTAAGCACCCACCATTTGGGCACACTTCTTAAAAGAGACTGCCGGTTTTGCCGCCATAAGGATGTGACCCTTTTTCTTCTTCAGTTACCCCAGAGTGGGTTTGTTATGTTTTGGAAGCCTCAACCCTGAGGACTGTAAAGTTATAAGTTGGGTGAACAACCAAAAAGACTGCTGCGCCCCATCCCACTACAACTTCTATTTTCATCTACCTTACCGAGAGTAGGAACCCATTGCCTAATCCACACCTACGGAGTGCATGTCGGGAGATTCATGAACACTGGGTTAGGGTGGAAGGCCTGGACTTAATAAAGTTGATGGGTGGGAATGTGTCTCAGTTTAAATTGTGCCCAATAACAATTTCTTTACAGCCAAGCATGTGCCTGGGGACACCTGAGTGAAGGTAGGATCATTCCCATGTGTAAGTGTACCTGTTATATCCCTGTTGCAGGTTACAGGTGGTATATCAAGGATATCTAAGTGTGTGCCTGAGCACCCCTGTTTAGTGGTCAGGAAGGTGACTCAAGATCTCTAAGTATTGGGCCTGTTATACCTCTGTTGCAGAGTCAGAAGGTATCTCAAGGATCTATATAAGTAAGTGCCTGAGTGATCCATAGTGACACTCATGTATTGTAAATGGTTTACAGAAACGTAACTAGTAACGAAACAGTTAAAATTTCTGTGCCTTAAATTTTTCATTTTCAGCTATCCAATGTACCGGATACTCCTCAGGAGAGGGTATCAGAAACGGATGTAAGGATACTGTATTTTTGCACTAAATCAATGCACTACTGTTATTGCTTGAAAGGTGTACTTATTGTTATTTGCCATTGCCGGGTCGGAATGGATTCTTCCCCCGGGTGAATGTAGGGACCCATAGGGTTAAGGTGGCCATACACGGGCCGACTATAGCTGCCGATATCGGTCCCTTGGACCGATTCGGCAGCTAATCGGCCCGTGTATGGGGAGAGCAGATCGGCCTGGCCGACCGATATCTGGCCTGAAATTGGCCAGATCTCGATCGGCCAGGTTAGAAAATCTGGTCGGATCGGGGACCGCATCGGCTCGTTGATGTGGTCCCCGATCCGACTGCCCCATAGCCGCCCACATAATCCGATCGTCTGGCCCCAGGGCCAAACGATTGGATTATTATTTTTTTTACCTAAATGGTCCCCGATATCGCCCACCCGTAGGTGGGGATATCGGGGGAAGATCCGCTCGCTTGGCGACATCGCCAAGCGAGTGGATCTGCTCGTGTATGGCCACCTTTAAGCTCCCTATGGTGTTATCCCTTATCTTTATCTAATCTGTGCTGTTATAGGGCAGAGCCCTCTACACTCAGATTACAGTTATTAGGCTGCCCCCTATAGGTTTAGCCCAGGTTGACCACTCCCCTTGGCAGACTATATAGTGTCTTGCACAAGGAAGTGGCTTCCTCTTTTGGCTGCATGCTGTGTTCTGGACAGATCCCAACTGAGCCTGGACCAGAACATAGGCCCAGAAGCCAATTGTACCCTAGGGGACCTCCTACCCTAGTGATAAGTCGGGGACAGGGCCCCGTGAACGAGGTAAAGCCAGCACAGTCAGATTTGTTAATAGCACCCTCTAGGAGAGGTGATTGTAGTCAGCCTATTTAGCAAGGGCAGTTAATAGCCCCAACCAGGAGTTGTAAAAGGGTTTAGTCCACCCCGGCTCTGTAGTCGTTCTTTAGGGACCGGTTTTATTAGACGCCAGGTACCAGTGTTAGGAGCTCTCCCCTGGACCACAGTCGGCCGGAACACTCCCTTCTAAAAGGTCTATATCTCAGGTGTCAACTAATCCTCTGTGCATCCTCCAAGTGGGTTATTCTGTGCCTAAAGGGTCACATCTGCTGTACTATCTGTGACCATCATACACTGCTGTGTCTGTGAGTATAACCCTGCTGCACTATCCAGTTGTGCCTTTAATAAACTTGTACTATAGTTGATCAGCAAGAATCCTCTGGCGTCCATCTTTTACCATCTGCACACCACACCTCAGCTAGTTGTAGTTCCACTACACCCTCGCTCCATCCTGATTCTCCCATATAGCGGAGGCTCACCCCTTTGTATTAAGTGTCGCAAATGTAACCCATGCTCTCTATTCACTACTAGCCTGGGTTTATTCCTAATTGGGTCAGAAAAGCGTTACATACATATGACCCCACTCACACAAAGAAACCTTTTGGCTACAAATAAAATACCAAAGTACACCTGTTATAACAGTATATCCCCTTATTATCTCAGTGACTGCACCATGGGAGTTCCCATTCTCCATTGATCCTTCCTATTGTATAGAGTTATCCAAGAAGAAACTTTCCCAAGGTGTATCCCTTGATAAAGCATAAGGCTCAGTGCCTTAAAAAGCCCAAAGTGATAGTGGGAAGCTGCTCCTGCTCCAATGAGCAAGTGTTAGTAGGCCCCAGGAGGTTCACACAATGTGATAAAAAGTGCTGGAACTGAAATGGGAACACACATAATAATTACTAATGTATTTATTTATATACAAATTATACAAAGAAATCCTGGTGTCATATAACGTCTGTGTGGCGAATGTAGGTCTCATTTACTATGATCAGTCAAAGTTCAAAAATTATCCTAATGGCTCTGATTTTTCTTTCCTCGAAAGTGACTCAGAATTCTCAGAATTTTAGCATCTACTGTATGCCCCGGCACAAAATCTGCAGCTATGCAGTAATATAGGCTTAATAGTTGCACACAAATGTACATGTGCTTCTGCCCCAAGCAAAAACATCCTGGAAAATATGCAGTTCTTCAATGACACCTTACTCTTCTATATATCAAATACCTACCATTAGAGATGCGGCAGGCACGAGGAAACCCCACTGGGCTAAACACATGAGCAGATAAACAGAAAACCAGTCCCAAGTATGACCCACTAACCTAATTATTGTTTAAATGGCCTGAAAAAATGTTTTGTATTGCATGAAGTAGTCATGAGGGGGAAGGGGTGTAAAATCTACTACGGAAAAACGTTTTACTTCTGAAAAACTTAATGTTTTTGTATGGATTTTAGTGTTTTCTGATATTCATCGGACTTTCTATTCACTTTTTGGCAAAATGATTATGGGAACAACATCAGCCCTGGTGTCACTGCCGGTGTTGGCCCCACCTAGGAGGCCGGTGTCAGCCTGCTGCTCCACCGGGGGGGGGGGTGTCAGTTGTGGCCCTTTAAACAAAGTCTTATTTTAGATGGAATGTGAATTTCTATGCACTACACCCATCTGCAGAAGTGCTGTTTTGACTTATTTGATTACAGATTTGGCAGATTTTAAAATTGGGATTGAGTTTGGCATTGTTTTGGTTGTGGAACAAAAGTGACAACATGGTGCACAATGAGAAGATTCAAGCATGCCCACGACATCTAAATACAACTGGGATGAGTATATACTGTATACCTAATGTTTCCATCTGGCTGCCAGAGAAAAGCCCAACATAACAGTATGCCTTCGGGCCCCACCACCATCACATGGAGGGATCACACGCGTGCCGTCACCCAGCACACACGTGTAGGCAGGTGGGGGAATCATAGAACCTTACTGTGCCACTCTTGCCCCAGACACCAGTGAAGGGGATCTGCTACCCAATAGGTACACCACTGACTTTGTTTCAGGTGCTTCCAAACCAGACTGGGAACCAGGGAATAAAATCAGGGGATATGTCTAAACATAGTGCCACGTGGGCAGCTAAGTTGCATAGCCCTATCTGATGAAGTTAGGTACTATCGAGCAAGGAAGCAATGTAATGCTGCATATCTGGGGGTGGTAGAATCCCCTCAACACCACCCCTGACATCACATAAAGACTGAAGAACACTAAGGAAAAACTTAGTGGGACTTTTATAAATAACTAAAAACCTCTGTTTTTAAAAATCCTTCCACTTGTACAGAATTAATTACCAATATAACATGAGGCTAGGGAATGTGTCCAATTGGCCAGCTTGCCAATTCCCTCTTTTTCATGTATATATGTATATGTGTGTTCTCTTTTCACTGAATGAGTTAAATTATTCTCCTGGCAGAAAAAAAAGATCTTTTCTCCCTTCCTGCTCTTTGTCATGGTATCATTCTATTCCTGCTGAAATGAGACTCCTGTTGTGACACACACCCCGGAATATGGATTGCACATACACAGGGAGGGTACAGTCTGTATTTAAGCAATCATTTAATGACACTTTCACAGGAGGGGAAAAGGGGAGATGTACAGTATAACTTGAGTGGCAGAGTGACTATATAGCAGCTCTGGACCCATAACAAGATAATAGGTCAATATTAAATGTAGCTATTTATTTTCCCTAGGAGTCATCAAGTTGCTTTAGATTTACCCCACCTTTCTTGGGCACTCCAGAACTCTTCAAGGAGAGTAATGCCTATCCCAGGACCTTCAGGAGGTTCTAAAACATTAAACCAATCCCATCATTTTCTAAGGAGCTTTCCTGGTCTGGTCTGTTTTATACAGAGAAGTCAGGAACTCTTATAGTGTAGTATATCAAATACACAAATTAACACCCAGATATTTATAATGACTACAGGCAACACCACCAACCATTGGTTTGTAAGTAGGCACTGCTACTAAATGGTGGAGGCTTTCGGATTAACTATCTGTAACAGTATGAACCCATAGAACATCTTATTCTACGCATTATATGATGGAGAGAGTAATATTCATAGACAATTTGCAATTGGTCTTCATTTTTTATTATTTGTAGTTTTTTTAATAATTTACATTTTTATTCAGCAGCTCTTCAGTTTGGAGTTTCAGCAGCTATCTAGTTGCTATGGTCTAAATTATCTTAGCAACCAGGGAGTGGTTGGAATGATAATCTGGTATATGAATAGGAGAGAACTTGAATAGAAAAATAAGTTATAAAAAGTAACAATAACATTGTAGCCTCACAGAGCAATAGTTTTTTGACTGCCGGGGTCAGTGACCCCCATTTGAAAGCTGGAAAGAGTTAGAAGAAGAAGAAGGTAAATTATTCAGAAGCTATAAAAATAAATAATGAAGACCAATTGAAAAGATGCTTAGAAATGGCCATTATAACATCCTAAGTGAACTTAAATGTAGACCACCCCTTGTAGTGTATTTGAGATACTACACTATAAGAGTTTCTAATTTCTCTGTTGCTATAGGCAATGGTGACTCCCATAAAACCTATGTTACCTGCAACCTAATATATTCAAATATTAGAACATCTTACTTGGGATTCAAAGCCATTAAAATTTCAGTATAAAATAAAAATTGTTGTCTTAGTGATGGCGCCCTAGCTGTGCTTTTGAAGAAAGTCTAGATAACAGGGGTACCAAAGGTGTAAGGGTACTAATAACTTAGTCCCTGTTGTGATTCCAGTCAAAGATATAGATGAATCCATTCAGAAAATCCTTGTATTGCTATGTATATGCCATCGTCCGATTCAGGTGTTTATTGGTCAGTTGAGCCCAATGTACAATCTGCCCAATAAACCTTCAGGTTGAACAGACTGATCTACTGATTCGTTACCACCTTAACTCTCTGCCCAATAAACCTTCAGTTTGAACAGACTGATCTACTGATTCGTTACCACCTTAACTCTCTGCCCAATAAATCTTCAGGTTGAACAGACTGATCTACTGATTCGTTACCACCTTAACTCTTTGCCCAATAAATCTTCAGGTTGAACAGACTGATCTACTGATTCGTTACCACCTTAACTCTCTGCCCAATAAACCTTCAGGTTGAACAGACTGATCTACTGATTCGTTACCACCTTAACTCTTTGCCCAATAAATCTTCAGGTTGAACAGACTGATCTACTGATTCGTTACCACCTTAACTCTCTGCCCAATAAACCTTCAGGTTGAACAGACTGATCTACTGATTCGTTACCACCTTAACTCTCTGCCCAATAAACCTTCAGGTTGAACAGACTGATCTACTGATTCGTTACCACCTTAACTCTCTGCCCAATAAACCTTCAGGTTGAACAGACTGATCTACTGATTCGTTACCACCTTAACTCTCTGCCCAATAAACCTTCAGGTTGAACAGACTGATCTACTGATTCGTTACCACCTTAACTCTCTGCCCAATAAACCTTCAGGTTGAACAGACTGATCTACTGATTCGTTACCACCTTAACTCTCTGCCCAATAAACCTTCAGGTTGAACAGACTGATCTACTGATTCGTTACCACCTTAACTCTCTGCCCAATAAACCTTCAGGTTGAACAGACTGATCTACTGATTCGTTACCACCTTAACTCTCTGCCCAATAAACCTTCAGGTTATACAGACCGATCTACTGATTCGTTACCACCTTAACTCTCTGCCCAATAAATCTTCAGGTTATACAGACCGATCTACTAATTCGTTACCACCTTAAACCCCAAATAGAAACTGCTTCCGACACTAATATGCACATTTGGAAAGCCGGTTAAATTGCTCACCTTCTTCCCCGTGTTGAGTAAAATAATCCGTGGAGGCGTTTTCCAACTTGCCGTGATTCCATATCTTGTAGAACAATACACAGAATACATTGCCTTTCTCTTGGCTCTCAGGAGTATTCCCTTCTATAGTGCTGAGATTTTCCTTCAGAAACTCAATTCCATCCGTTAGGCTCATGTTTAAATTGGTGTTTGCGGTGGCACCAATGACTGTTGGGTTCTGCGCATCATCGAGGGTGAACTCTTTAGAAAGATTGAAAGGGCTTTGTGTCAAGTTAAACGTTTTAGTTGAGGTTGACGTATTAGAAACATCTTCTTTCAAGTCAGTGTTGTCTTCAGTGAGTTCCACGGGGGGAAAGTTAGTGCCACCACCATCAATGGTGACATTTGCTTCAGAAGGTTTCACGGTAACCTCAGCATCTGCTTTCTCCAAACAAAAAGCCAACACAGCAGAGAATATTACCGTATGTAGAAGCCTGACCCTCATCTTTCTTCTATTTTCCATCAGCCTGGATTAAAATAATGTGATTAGTTCTCTGTCATTATTGGCTGGGACACAGAGGAAAATGATTTTACTCTAATCTACTACCACCATTCAGTCTTGTGACCAGGGTCGGACTGGGCCGCCGGGACACCTGGAAAACACCCGTTGGGCCCCGGCCCTCATGGGCCCCAGCGGCCCAGACCCGACCTTTTTGCTGCTTCCTCTGGCCTCTGATGTCCTCCCCTGACGCGTTTCACATACACGTTCAGGGGAGGACATTGGACAGGGACCCCTGCGCGGGGGGGGGGGTTTAGGGGTGCGCGGCCAGAGGAGGCACCTTAGGGGGTGTGGGGCCCCTGGGGCGGCCCTGCACCCCCCAGTCTGACCCTGCTTGTGACTACAGTCCTTCAACCAGTCATATTTCCTGACAATGATTGGTAAAGGGGATCTGTCACCCTAAGAAATAATTTGAAATACTTTTCTATCATGTTAGTTGAGCAAAATAAACTTTAATTATAAAAATCATTTTTTTTTTCTCTTCAGTCTTGGAATGAACAGTCACAGCCAGCAGGCAACCGCCATTTTGTGTACACTGTTATTTAGGCAAGCTTTGTTTCACCCCAAAATCTTATGCATTTGCCATCTAGGTGATATCTAGGAAGTGCTAAATGGAAAGTTAAAGTAATTGTCAATCATATATTGTCTGCCCCGCCTTTATGCTGTAGGCATAGAGGCAGGGCAGGCAATATATGATTGACAGCTCAGATTTTTAAATACATTTTTAACAGGTATGGATGATTTAATTAAAAAAAATAACCATCATGTTCTATAGATGTATAATGGCTTTGTATAACCGGCTTCCTTTCACTCTATAGAGCTGCCAGGAACTGTAGGCATGGAAGGAGCAGCTGTTTTGTTTCCCCTGGTAACTTATTTATGTCCTTTCTCTCTCTCTATTGTTTCCTTTCTCTCCTTCTCAGGTTTATCAGTCAATTACTAAATTAAATTTTTATTTTGTTATTCCTTTATACATCAAAAAATGCATTTCTTTAGCATGAAGCTTCAACATATGCACTTCAATTACAGGTTACAAAAAAATAGGTACAAAAGCAGTAGCCCAGACAGGCCTGTGGAAGGTTGGGGAATGTCCTTCCTAGTGATGTTGTGATGGCAGATTCTGTAAATGTCTATTAGAGGGGCCTGGATGAGTTCTTGAACAAGCAGAATATCCAAGGCTATTGTGATACTAATATCTACACTTACTTATTAGTGGTTGTATATATAGTTTATGTATATGAGTGTATAGTATGGGTCTGTATGTGAGTGTATAGATAGGTTAGTGTGGGTCTGTATGTGAGTGTATAGATAGGTCAGTGTGGGTCTGTATGTGAGTGGATAGATAGGTCAGTATGGGTCTGTATGTGAGTGTATAGATAGGTAAGTATGGGTCTGTATGTGAGTGGATAGATAGGTCAGTATGGGTCTGTATGTGAGTGGATAGATAGGTCAGTATGGGTCTGTATGTGATTGGATAGATAGGTCAGTGTGGGTCTGTATGTGAGTGGATAGATAGGTCAGTGTGGGTCTGTATGTGAGTGGATAGATGGGTCAGTGTGGGTCTGTATGTGAGTGTATAGATAGGTCAGTGTGGGTCTGTATGTGAGTGGATAGATAGGTCAGTGTGGGTCTGTATGTGAGTGGATAGATAGGTCAGTGTGGGTCTGTATGTGAGTGGATAGATAGGTCAGTATGGGTCTGTATGTGAGTGTATAGATAGGTCAGTATGGGTCTGTATGTGAGTGTATAGATAGGGCAGTATGGGTCTGTATGTGAGTGGATAGATAGGTCAGTATGGGTCTGTATGTGAGTGGATAGATAGGTCAGTGTGGGTCTGTATGTGAGTGTATAGATAGGTCAGTATGGGTCTGTATGTGAGTGTATAGATAGGTCAGTATGGGTCTGTATGTGAGTGTATAGATAGGTCAGTATGGGTCTGTATGTGAGTGTATAGATAGGTCAGTATGGGTCTGTATGTGAGTGTATAGATAGGTCAGTATGGGTCTGTATGTGAGTGTATAGATAGGTCAGTATGGGTCTGTATGTGAGTGGATAGATAGGTCAGTATGGGTCTGTATGTGAGTATATAGATAGGTCAGTATGGGTCTGTATGTGAGTGGATAGATAGGTCAGTATGGGTCTGTATGTGAGTGGATAGATAGGTCAGTGTGGGTCTGTATGTGAGTGTATAGATAGGTCAGTATGGGTCTGTATGTGAGTGGATAGATAGGTCAGTATGGGTCTGTATGTGAGTGTATAGATAGGTCAGTATGGGTCTGTATGTGAGTGGATAGATAGGTCAGTATGGGTCTGTATGTGAGTGGATAGATAGGTCAGTATGGGTCTGTATGTGAGTGGATAGATAGGTCAGTATGGGTCTGTATGTGAGTGGATAGATAGGTCAGTATGGGTCTGTATGTGAGTGGATAGATAGGTCAGTGTGGGTCTGTATGTGAGTGGATAGATAGGTCAGTGTGGGTCTGTATGTGAGTGTATAGATAGGTCAGTGTGGGTCTGTATGTGAGTGGATAGGTAGGTCAGTGTGGGTCTGTATGTGAGTGGATAGATAGGTCAGTATGGGTCTGTATGTGAGTGGATAGATAGGTCAGTATGGGTCTGTATGTGAGTGGATAGATAGGTCAGTATGGGTCTGTATGTGAGTGGATAGATAGGTCAGTGTGGGTCTGTATGTGAGTGGATAGATAGGTCAGTGTGGGTCTGTATGTGAGTGTATAGATAGGTCAGTGTGGGTCTGTATGTGAGTGGATAGGTAGGTCAGTGTGGGTCTGTATGTGAGTGGATAGATAGGTCAGTATGGGTCTGTATGTGAGTGGATAGATAGGTCAGTGTGGGTCTGTATGTGAGTGGATAGATAGGTCAGTATGGGTCAGTATGTGAGTGTATAGATAGGTCAGTGTGGGTCTGTATGTGAGTGGATAGATAGGTCAGTGTGGGTCTGTATGTGAGTGGATAGATAGGTCAGTATGGGTCTGTATGTGAGTGGATAGATAGGTCAGTATGGGTCTGTATGTGAGTGGATAGATAGGTCAGTATGGGTCTATGTGTGCGCACTGCAGTTCACTTGAAAAGGTTGAACCTGATTAACTTAACTATGTAGATTGTAAGCTCTTTTGGGCAGGGCTCTCTTCACCTCCTGTATCGGTTATTGATTGCTTTATATGTTAATAATGTTAATAATAATAATTATGTAACCATATGTAACTATGTAGTGTGTAATATTCCCAAGTGCCAAAAGGGGGCTAGAGCTAGCAAGAAAAGATTTCATTATGCTACGTAGTAGTCTTGGCATTATACTTGATTGTCAGATTTTACGAATATTGCTAGAATCAAAGATTAAAATACTGCCAGTTGACTTGATACCTTGAAACAGATTTAATAGGGAGAGTTTGTTCCTATAGAAGCAGTGGTATAATAGCCTCTGGGAAGGGACTGGGGCTGTGGGATAGCAGGTATAGTAGGGAGAGATGGTGCCTATAGTAGCAGTGGGGGATAATAGCCTCTGGGAAGGGACTGTGGCTGTGGGATAGCAGGTATAGTAGGGAGAGATGGTGCCTATAGTAGCAGTGGGATAATAGCCTCTGGGAAGGGACTGGGGCTGTGGGTTAGCAGGTATAGTAGGGAGAGATTGTGCCTATAGTAGCAGTGGGGGGATAATAGCCTCTGGGAAGGGACTGGGGCTGTGGGATAGCAGGTATAGTAGGGAGAGATGGTGCCTATAGTAGCAGTGGGATAATAGCCTCTGGGAAGGGACTGGGGCTGTGGGATAGCAGGTATAGTAGCGAGAGATGGTGCCTATAGTAGCAGTGGGATAATAGCCTCTGGGAAGGGACTGTGGCTGTGGGATAGCAGGTATAGTAGGGAGAGATGGTGCCTATAGTAGCAGTGGGATTATAGCCTCTGGGAAGGGACTGGGGCTGTGGGATAGCAGGTATAGTAGGGAGAGATGGTGCCTATAGTAGCAGTGGGATAATAGCCTCTGGGAAGGGACTGGAGCTGTGGGATAGCAGGTATAGTAGGGAGAGATGGTGCCTATAGTAGCAGTGGGATAATAGCCTCTGGGAAGGGACTGTAGCTGTGGGATAGCAGGTATAGTAGGGAGAGATGGTGCCTATAGTAGCAGTGGGGGGATAATAGCCTCTGGGAAGGGACTGTGGCTGTGGGATAGCAGGTATAGTAGGGAGAGATGGTGCCTATAGTAGCAGTGGGATAATAGCCTCTGGAAAGGGACTGTGGCTGTGGGATAGCAGGTATAGTAGGGAGAGATGGTGCCTATAGTAGCAATGGGATAATAGTCTCTGGGAAGGGACTGTGGCTGTGGGATAGTAGGGAGAGATGGTGCTTGTAGTAGCAGTGGGTATGGATTGTGGCTATGAGAGAAAAGGAAGAGTAGGAAAACATACATTATCATGAGAATACTACATATCACTGTTACCTACACTGCTGCCCATTTCTTAAGCACAGGTTACCCTACTCTGTATCGATAGAGAGACCCTTAACTCTGTGTTGGCTGCCATTACTAAAGATGACACTGCTCAACCCTACTGAACCAACTGCATAAAATATCTTTTAGAAAAATGACATCCATTTGCTTTTAAGAAGTACCTCTATTCAAGCCTTTTTCAGCAGGGTTTGTATTCGGCCAAAGCCAAGTTCCTAGCCGAACCAAATTCTAACCCTAAAAAAAGTGCAAAAATGATCACACACGAGCTGTGCGAGCGGCAATTTTTCCTAAACAAAATGCTAATTTGTGAATGCAAATTGGGATTCGGACAAATATTGTGTGAAGGATTTGGGATTTGCCTCGGGGCGCCCTAACTTCAAATCCAGCCCTGTATGCCCAGCGTTCCAGGTGCCCGTGATGGAAGGGAAAAGGCGGGTAAGTGTATCCTCTTATATCTACCAACCCCCACCTAAAACCTCCCACCAATCCTGTACTCCCACGTAGTAGCTCCCAGGGGTCCTCACTGCCCCCCACAGTCTGAGGCACCTTTCGTTAACCACTTTGGTGCCCGAAATACCCCCAAAAAAGAGGACATTGTGCATCCCTAAAAACACTAGTCTGGATAGGTCTATTTATTTACATACAGAAAAACAAACAGAAATATATTTATCAGTCTGGGCCCTTCTGTTGCTTAAAATTCTTGTTCCCAGCATGCAACACAAGTGCTATCAGTTGTAGTCCAACAAGAGGAGGCCCCCCAGGTTGTACCACTGGAGCCCCTGCCTGGATCACCATGGCCCCTGACTTCCAATCACAGTTACAAACTGCATAAAAGCCGATGTGCCGTTAGCAGTTGGCAGTAGCCGGACTCCAGAGAGCTGCACATAAAACATCGCACACGCTTAGCAACAGCATCAACAAAGAGCAGACAAGAGGGAAAGAAGCTGCCAGGAGCACTTACCTGTTCTCTCCCTCATAAATCTGCAACCGGCAGCTGAGTGACTGCTCTGAATGACAAGTGGTGTATAAGTAACCTGGAGCTGAGCTCACTTGCCCTCCCAGCAAAAAGAATTCGACTCAGTCACGCCCAGTCTCCAGAGACACCTGCACTGTATATATCACACAAGCTGGAAGAGGTCCCCAGAGCTTTCTCACCCTTCAGAAAAGCAGGTGCAATAAACAGTGACAAAATGGCCAGCGCCCCTGCCCTCTGATTCCAGAGGGAAGTATAGGTATGGGACCTGTTATCCAGAATGATCAGGACCTGGGGTTCTCCAGATAGGGGATCTCTCCGTAATCTCTATACCTTATGACTACCAAAAAATAATTCAAACATTAATTAAACTCAATATGATTCATTATATCTTAGTTGGGGTCAAGTACAATGTACGGTTTTATTATTACAGAGAAAAGGGAATCATTTAACCATTAAATAAACCCAATAGGGCTGTTCTGCCCCCAATAAGGGGTAATTATATCTTAGTTGGGATCAAGTACAGGTACTGTTTTATTATTACAGAGAAAAGGGAATAATTTAACCATTAAATAAACCCAATAGGGCTGTTCTGCCCCCAATAAGGGGTAATTATATCTTAGTTGGGATCAAGTACAGGTACTGTTTTATTATTACAGAGAAAAGGGAATCATTTAACCATGAAATAAACCCAATAGGGCTGTTCTGCCCTCAATAAGGGGTAATTATATCTTAGTTGGGATCAAGTACAGGTACTGTTTTATTATTACAGAGAAAAGGGAATCATTTAACCATTAAATAAACCCAATAGGGCTGTTCTGCCCCCAATAAGGGGTAATTATATCTTAGTTGGGATCAAGTACAGGTACTGTTTTATTATTACAGAGAAAAGGGAATCATTTAACCATTAAATAAACCCAATAGGGCTGTTCTGCCCCCAATAAGGGGTAATTATATCTTAGTTGGGATCAAGTACAGGTACTGTTTTATTATTACAGAGAAAAGGGAATCATTTAACCATGAAATAAACCCAATAGGGCTGTTCTGCCCTCAATAAGGGGTAATTATATCTTAGTTGGGATCAAGTACAGGTACTGTTTTATTATTACAGAGAAAAGGGAATCATTTAACCATTAAATAAACCCAATAGGGCTGTTCTGCCCCCAATAAGGGGTAATTATATCTTAGTTGGGATCAAGTACAGGTACTGTTTTATTATTACAGAGAAAAGGGAATCATTTAACCATGAAATAAACCCAATAGGGCTGTTCTGCCCCAATAAGGGGTAATTATATCTTAGTTGGGATCAAGTACAGGTACTGTTTTATTATTACAGAGAAAAGGGAATCATTTAACCATTAAATAAACCCAATAGGGCTGTTCTGCCCCCAATAAGGGTTAATTATACAATGTACAGTTTTATTATTAAAGAGAAAAAGGAAATCATTTTTACATTTTAATTATCTGAATTATTTGTTTATAATAAAGTCTGTGGGAAACGGCCATAATTCAGAACTTTCTGGATAATGGGTTTCCAGATAACAGATACCTGTATAATACATATAATTTTTATCCTGGGCTATTTGTGAGCATTTGGAGATCTATACCAATAAAGGCAGCCATCAGAGGTGCACAATGCACACTAAGGGGGTCATTTATCAACTTTTGAATTCAACTGTTTTTCTCAATATTCCAATATTCGATTTATGATTTAAAAACTCAAATGCTCAATATTTATTAAGTGCAAAAACTTAAATGTAAAACTTTGGCATCTAAAAGCTTGCAAACGTTTATGTAGAAGTCAGTTGGTGCTGCCCTAGGCAAAATCAATGCAGTATTTTCTGTTCCAGATTTCAGAGGTTATATCGAGTTTGTAAATGTACAAATTGGAGGTACTCGAGTTTTTTTTATTTGAAGTTTTTCATATTCAGATTTTTTAATAAGCAAACATTCAAGTTTTTTTTTTATAGTAGAAGAATCTTTCCTATTCACAAACTCAAAAATTGCTAAAGCTCATAGGAGATTAAAAACCCATTATAGCCTCACACATTTGGGTTCCACTGTAGGATGAAGCGCCACCCTTTCTTCCAGATGGGACTGTACTAATTCAGGCACAGAACCCACAACTTCATTCTTTCTACCAACGCTTGGTGCTTCCATCCCCCTAAATCTGTACAGTACCACCCAGAAAAAAGGGTCACGTTTCTTCCTGCATTTTGCTTTGCTGGAACCCAGGAGGGATCATCTGCAGGGGGGGCACAGGGAGAATTTCCTGTGTTAGGGCTCTAACCATTTCCTGATATTTGAGCCTAATACAAGGGAATCAGTTATATTGACAGGTTGCTCCTGCCAAACCTGTTTCTGTTTTTTTGCAATGGCCCCAGTGTTATGCCATACACCTTAGGCAGGGCTGCATGTTGCTGTACTTAAGGGATTATTACTTACTGGGGGGCAGCACAGGGGCAATAAATAGGGGTGTACGCAGTCCAAACAATATAATTAAGGTGTATTTTTATTTCCAGAAGGGCTGTGAAGGAGCATACAGCTGTAGTTTCAGTAATGTTAAGGGCAGGGCAAGAAGAGAGACCCCATCAAGCCTACAGGGCCTAAAGGGGCAGTACAAGGAAGGGGTAAAAGCAAAAATCCCAGTGTACAGAAACTTATAAAAAAAAACTGATGGGGACATAAAATTTGCAGCTGAATGTAGAACTGCTATACTTCTTAAAGGGGTTGTTCTCCTTTGAATTAATTTTATATGATGTAGAGACATATCTAAGGCATATATAGAGATATTCTAAGCAATTTTACAATTGGTCCTATTTTTTTTATCATTGGTAGTTTTGAATTATTTAGCCTTTTTGTTTAGCAGCTCTCCAGTTTGTAATTTCAACAGCTATCTGGTCTCTAGGGTCCAAAGTAACCTAGCAACTAGACCGTTGTTTAAATGAAAGACTAGAATATGAATAGGATAGGGCCCGAATCGAAAGCAGTGACCTTCCCCCATTGGAAGCTTAAAAGTCAGAGGAAGGCAAGTAATTCAAACTATAAAGAAAGAATTGAAAAGGTCATAGAAACTGGCCATTCTATAACATACTTAATGTTAACGTTAAGGTGCACCGCCCCCTTTAGATGATTTTCAGGAGATTCTCCCATGGAAGCTGGTACTGATCTGGCTGTATTAATTAGCACATTCCAGGCCACTTTCTTGCTGTCAGTGTATATTGGAACAATACAGAAATCACACCTATAAAACGTTTTCTCTTTTATTGCATAATAACAGTACATATATAAAAAGCACGACCCAAATGGAATATCATTTCAGCCCCACAGATGCAGCCCCTGTTGCTGAACAGACAGCCGGGATGGAGACACACAGCCTCCCAGCCTACGGTTGTTTAACCCCGAGGACGAGAGCAAGTCCGACCAGCAGGCAGAACATGGATATGCTGAGGAGGACAGTAATAACCACCATTCCCCCAGAGCGGCCTTGCAGCCAGAGATTCATGTCCCGAGGAGCTGGAGGAATGTCTGCAAGGTGAACAAAAATATTCTTTTAAATAGAAATATATATGTAAGTAATATATACAGTATACAGTATAGTTATATATATACAGTGGCTTGCAAAAGTATTCGGCCCCCTTGAACTTTTCCACATTTTGTTACATTACAGCCACAAACATGAATCAATTTTATTGGAATTCCACGTGAAAGACCAATACAAAGTGGTGTACACGTGAGAAGTGGAACGAAAATCATACATGATTCCAAACATTTTTTATAAATAAATAACTGCAAAGTGGGGTGTGCGTAATTATTCAGCCCCCTTTGGTCTGAGTGCAGTCAGTTGCCCATAGACATTGCCTGATGAGTGCTAATGACTAAATAGAGTGCACCTGTGTGTAATCTAATGTCAGTACAAATACAGCTGCTCTGTGACGGCCTCAGAGGGTGTCTAAGAGAATATTGGGAGCAACAACACCATGAAGTCCAAAGAACACACCAGACAGGTCAGGGATAAAGTTATTGAGAAATTTAAAGCAGGCTTAGGCTACAAAAAGATTTCCAAAGCCTTGAACATCCCACGGAGCACTGTTCAAGCGATCATTCAGAAATGGAAGGAGTATGGCACGACTGTAACCCTACCAAGACAAGGCCGTCCCCCTAAACTCACAGGCTGAACAAGGAGAGCGCTGATCAGAAATGCAGCCAAGAGGCCCATGGTGACTCTGGAAGAGCTACAGAGATCTACAGCTCAGGTGGGGGAATCTGTCCATAGGACAACTATTAGTCGTGCATTGCACAAAGTTGGCCTTTATGGAAGAGTGGCAAGAAGAAAGCCATTGTTAACAGAAAACCATAAGAAGTTCCGTTTGCAGTTTGCCACAAGCCATGTGGGGGACACAGCAAACATGTGGAAGAAGGTGCTCTGGTCAGATGAGACCAAAATGGAACTTTTTAGCCAAAATGCAAAACGCTATGTGTGGCGGAAAACTAACACTGCACATCACTCTGAACACACCATCCCCACTGTCACATATGGTGGGGGCAGCATCATGCTCTGGGGGGGCTTCTCTTCAGCAGGGACAGGGAAGCTGCTCAGAGTTGATGGGAAGATGGATGGAGCCAAATACAGGGCAATCTTGGAAGAAAACCTCTTGGAGTCTGCAAAAGACTTGAGACTGGGGCGGAGGTTCACCTTCCAGCAGGACAACGACCCTAAACATAAAGCCAGGGCAACAATGGAATGGTTTAAAACAAAACATATCCGTGTGTTAGAATGGCCCAGTCAAAGTCCAGATCTAAATCCAAACAGAGAATCTGTGGCAAGATCTGAAAACTGCTGTTCCCAAACGCTGTCCATCTAATCTGACTGAGCTGGAGCTGTTTTGCAAAGAAGAATGGGCAAGGATTTCAGTCTGTAGATGTGCAAAGCTGGTAGAGACATACCCTAAAAGACTGGCAGCTGGAATTGCAGCAAAAGGTGGTTCTACAAAGTATTGACTCAGGGGGCTGAATAATTACGCACACCCCACTTTGCATTTATTTATTTGTAAAAAATGTTTGGAATCATGTATGATTTTCGTTCCACTTCTCACGTGTACACCACTTTGTATTGGTCTTTCACGTGGAATTCCAATAAAATTGATTCATGTTTGTGGCTGTAATGTGACAAAATGTGGAAAAGTTCAAGGGGGCCAAATACTTTTGCAAGCCACTGTATATAACCCCACGCTCTGTGATTGTACCTTTACTTCTCCTTTAAAGCACAACTCCCAACCCATTTAAACAGAAATATATATGTAAGTAATATATACAGTATATAAGTGCCCCACGCTCTACCTTATCCCAAACCTATCACTCTGCCTTCACTCAGGCTACACCTTGTTGTCACTATGACCATACAATCTGGGCACTAGCCAGGGACGTTTATAGTTCAGGTAGCCCTGGGGCAAACTAGCATGGCACCCCTGAAACCAGCCAGCGCCTGCTGGTATAGTTTGCATTGCCTTCACTTAAGGGAGAAGGAAATGTAGAATCACTGGGGGGTTCCAAAAGTTAGGCAACCCCCAGCGATTGCAATCACTTACCTAGCACTCCAAGCAGGGAGGAGGGGCATGATGTCACAGGAGCGGGGCGTGATGTCACGGGGCGGTGTTATGACACATTCATCGGCAAGTGGCCAATCGGCGCGTCAATCTTAGAGAATCCTGCCTGGTTTTCCAAATTAGGAAAACCAAGCAGGGCTGTCCTGGTCAAAACCGGGAAGGTGGCAACCCTAGGGCCGGTGCTCCTTTATCAGAAAACTGCCCCAGCCGGGGTACCTGCGAGTGATCCTCTTCCTTCTTTCTTCCCATAGTAGAGTGAAACGTATGCTTACAGATACCACAGGCCAGGGCAGTATTCTGCTAACAGGAGCACCAGCCTGGGGTATCAGGTAGATGATTATAATTACTGGGGTTGCCTAACATTTGTCCCCCCCAGTTATTGTACCTTTACTTCTCCTTTAAAGCAAACTAGCATGGCACCCCTGAAACCAGCCAATGGCTGTTAGTATAGTTTGCATTGCCTTCACTTAAGGGAGAAGGAAATGTATAATCACTGGGGGGGGTAAAAATGTTAGGCAACCCCCAGTGATTGCAATCACTTATCTGATACTTCTGGGCAGGGAGAAGGGGTGTGATGTCACAGGGGCAGGGTGTGATGTCACAGGGCGGTGCTATGACACGGTGATTGGCAATTAGCCAATCGCCGCGTCAATCTTAGAGAATCCTGCCCGTTTTTCCAAATTGGGAAAACCAGGCAGGCAGTTTTAACCTGGATAGCCCTACCGAAAACTGGGCTTTTCGGGTCAAAACTGAAAAGGTGACAACCCTTGGGCCGGTGCTCCTGTTATCAGAAAACTGCCCCAGCCCGGGGTACCTGTGAGTGATCCTCTTCCCAGTGTTCAGCTAACAGAAGCACCAGCCTGGGGTATCAGGTAGACAATTACAATTACTGGGGGTGCCTAACATTTGTCCCCCCCAGTGATTGTACCTTTTCTTTTCCTTTAAAACACAACTCCCAACCCCACTGAAAGACAAAGTTCCTTTTTTTGGCCTCCATCTGTTAAAGGAATCCCTGTCTCTTCTCTTGAAAAGGTGGAGATTTCTGCATTAAAGGTCTTGTTTACCTTTAGTTTAACTTTTAGTATGATGAGTAATGTTCTGAAGCAATTTGCAATTGGTCTTCATTTGTATTATGCATCACTTTTATTTGTTTTTTAGTTATTTAGCTTTTTGTACAGCAGCTCTCCAGTTCGGAGTTTTAACAGCTCTAGGGTCCAAATTACCCTAGCAACCTAGCAGGGGTGGGATTGTAAGAGACTGGAATATGAATAGGAGATGTCTGAATAGAAAATTGAGTAATACAATCTAACAATATAATTGTAGCCTCACAGAGCAATGGTCTTTTGGCTTCTGGGTACAATGACCCCCCATTTGAAAGAGAAGAGAGTTTGAAAACTAGAAAAAAAAATAAAGACTAATTATAAAGTTACTATGAATTGCTCATTCTGTAACATACTAAAGTTGATTTAAGGTGAACTATCAATTTAAAAAAAGAAGGGTGCAGTTTATAAAACCTATCACTGGCAGAGTGGGTGGAGATAATATTATTGTAAACCTTGGAGAAATCTTGTTTCGTTTCCCGTGAAATAATACGGAGTGTGCTGCCTTCCATTTAAAAAGGGATCGCCGTGACCTTTGCACAATTAAAGGAACAGTAACACGAAAAAATAAGTGTATAAAAGAACTGTTTCCCTGCACTGGTACAACTGGTGTGTTTGCCTCAGATAGACTTCTATAGATTACATAAACTAAGCTGCTGTGTAGCCATGGGGGCAGCCATTTAAATGAGAAAAGGCACAGGTTACTTAGCAGATAGCAGATAAAGCCCCATTAAAGTCTACAGTGCTTATCTTTTATCTGCAATGTAACCTGTGCCTTTTCTCCTTTTTTCCAGTTTCAATGGCTGCCCCCATGGCTACACGGCAGCTTATTATATAAACTATAGTAGTGTTACTGCAGCAAACACACCAGTTTATCCAGTGCCGGGCAACAGTGCATTATATTTCAATTACTTTAAAGAAACAGTAACACCAAAAAATGTTTTAAAGAAAATGTCACCATCTCTCCCTTTTATACCTGCTATCCCACAGCCCCAGTCCCTTCCCAGAGGCTATTATCCCACTGCTACTATAGGCACCATCTCTCCCTACTATACCTGCTATCCCACAGCCCCAGTCCCTTCCCAGAGGCTATTATCCCCCCACTGCTACTATAGGCACCATCTCTCCCTACTATACCTGCTATCCCACAGCCACGGTCCCTTCCCAGAGGCTATTATCCCACTGCTACTATAGGCACCATCTCTCCCTACTATACCTACTATCCCACAGCCCCAGTCCCTTCCCAGAGGCTATTATCCCCCCACTGCTACTATAGGCACCATCTCTCCCTACTATACCTGCTATCCCACAGCCACAGTCCCTTCCCAGAGGCTATTATCCCACTGCTACTATAGGCACCATCTCTCCCTACTATACCTGATATCCCACAGCCACACCCCCTTCTCAGAGGCCATTTTCTCATTGCTGTTGCTAGTGAGTGGAGGTGCTTTGAGTGTTCTGTGGTTCTGTGACTTTCTCCCAGGCCCAGCTGGGTCTGGGGGTTAGTTTTGTGGGTGCTTTTTTCTTTGTGTTTTTGGTGCTTTCCCTACTCAATGGGGAAGAAGGCAATAAAACCTTTTAGCCGGGTAGTGAAGACCCGTTTGGGCAGCAGCAAGAGGGCTGCCGGATCAAACATTGTGGTGACTGTGGAGCGCGCTGCAAAGGGCAATGTTTCCTGCTCTATTAAAGGAAAGAATAAGAAAAGTAAAAGTTGTTCCCAAAGTGGCATTGAGAGTGACTCTGACTCTGTGGAAATGGACGCCGGTGTTGGAGTAACTGCAGGGAGCTGCGGAGCTGCAACAGAGGCAAACCAGGAGGTGAGAGGAGAGTCTGATGGCTGCAAAATGGCTGCTGGCATTGAGGAGCTTGGAAGCCATGTGGCAATGGTGGTTGCAGAAAATGCTCTGACCAACCAGGAAATGGCTGCTGCCAGTGAGGAATATGGAAGCCGTGTGGCCCTGGAGGTTGCAGAGAGCGCTCTGAGTGACCAGGAGATGGCTGCTGCCTGTGAGGAGCATGGAAACCGTGTGGCCCAGGACAGTGAGCAGGTAATGGCTGCCGACCCCCTGGGGAAGGCAGGGGAAGGGCACAAAGTTACTGAGACTGTAATACAGTATGACACTATCATTAATGCTTTGAAAGAACTGAGGTGTTTAGAGGAGAAACAAGGCAAATTAAATAAAGACATTGACAGGCTTATAAAAAATCTGAAGTTGGCAAGAGGAGAGAGGAGAACTCTGTATATCAGGGAGTTGGCTTTCCACAATAAGGAGCTGGAAGACACTGAGACTTACATTAAAGACATTCTGGCTGTTATAGAGCCATGGAAGGAGCTGTATGGCAACAAGCAGAGATTTGAACAAATGAAAGAAGGCAATATGACTGCTGAGAGACTGCTAAAAGTTGCAGAACTGCTCAAAGAGACTGAGGTTTCAAAAACTCTTACTCAATGTAGTGTTGCTACTGATATTGTACAAAGTAACGGTATTTCCAATGCTGATAGTGTGCGTGCAGCTGCCATGAGTGGGGTGAGTGCTGGGGGCAGTGTGGGGCAAGCGGCTGGGGGCAATGCAATGTGTGTGAGTGAGGGGGGTGGGGCAGTGAGTGCTGAGGCAGCTGAGGTGCAAGCGGCTGAGAGTGGTGCAGCTGAGGTGCAGGTGATTGCAGGTAATGCAACGTGTGTGAGTGAGGGGGGAGGGGCAGTGAGTGCTGGGGCAGCTGAGGTGCAAGCGGCTGAGAGTGGTGCAGCTGAGGTGCAGGTGATTGCAGGTAATGCAACGTGTGTGACTGAGGGAGCTGGGAGAGGTGGGGGAGGGGAAGGAAAAAATGCTGTTTATTCTGCTGGGGAAAGCAATGTGCATGGGGGGACTGAGAGTGTTGCTGGGGCTGCGGGGGGCAGTGTTTGGGAGGGAAGGAGATTCTTTGCACGTGAGCAGGATGAGGAGTTTGATGATGAGTTTGATAAGAGGAAGAATGTGGTGAAAATTAAGTGGGAGAAAGAGAGGGAGGATTTCCCGGGGCGCAGGTTTGTGGGCAGAAACATTATTAAGCAGTTGCTGGGTTTTACCCCACAGGACGTTTATGCCTTGCTGAGTGTCACAGACACAGAGTTTGATTTAAGCTTTAAGTTATCCCAAGGGTTAGAGGAGTTCTGGAGGCGGTACCATCTGAGTAAAGGGGCCAAGGAGTGGGAGGGGTTTAGGGTAATCCCTGTGTCCAAACCCGAAACCAAACTGGTCACCATTATCATGAAGAGAGAGACAGTGCATGAGCAGGACATCCTCATATGGCTCCGGCGCCAGTGCACTGTCCTATCCCCCCTGGAGCCGGTGTTTGATGAGGAGGGATTCTGGGTAGGGGGGTATAAAGTCCAAGTAAAATTGCATGTGGATCAGAATGTTCAGAAACATCTCCCAAATTCCTTTTTCATTGGGAAAGCAAGGGGTGTCTGTTTCTATGTGGGCCAGCCCAGGCTATGCTATAAATGTGGGTCCAACAGGCATTATGCTGTAAAGTGTAACATACAGAAATGTGCTTTGTGTGGGGAGACTGGGCACCCAAGCAAGGAGTGTGTAAAGGCCATAAAGTGTAACCTGTGTATGCAATCCGGCCATGCTTATAGGGCCTGCCCCGACGCCTGGCGCAACATTAGGAAGGCTTGTCCAAATTTGGAAGAAATAATGAGTACCCCAATGCCAGGGGAGAACTTGCCACAGACTGAGGGAGGGGGAAAGGAGAGGGCAGGTGGGGCAAGAGAGACAGACAGGGGGCGCCCAACAGAGGTGAGAGAGAAAGAGGCAGAGAAAGAGGGCAGGAAGAGTGAAAGGGGGAGGAATAAGGGGAATAAAAAGGCAAAGGTACAGGCATCCCAAGGGGGGGAGGATGGTTGGATAGTGGTGGGCAATAAATCAAAGGAAGTTAAGGAAGATCAGTGCCCAGGTGTAATGACCCTCCCAACTGAAAATAGATTTGTTTTGCCAGGAGGGAAGTCGTGGGGGGATTTGGCAGAAGAACAGGCAGAGTTGGAGAGAATGGAGGAGGAGGAAGAGAGGGAGAAAAGAAAAAGTCTCTCTTCTGATATCATCTCCAGCAGAAAAAAGAGCAAGAGGGAAGGGGCTTTTCAGTCTCAGGGGGCAGATTTGGAGTCACTGGAGGAAGGGGAGTTGGAAGAAGAAAGCGGGATGGAGAGTCAGGAGACAGGTATAAGGATACAGGTAAAAAGATCAGGTGGGAAAAGTTCTGATACGTCTCTAAACAAGAAACATAAAGATGCCTCTTGATATACATTTTATAACCATGAATGTTTGCAGCATTAAGAACAGAAAGACTCGCTTTATGGCTTTTGATTTCCTAGAGTCAGTGGCTGCAGATATTATCTTTCTGCAAGAGACTAGACTGACCTCTATCCAAGAGATAAGGGAGGCTAAAAGGGATTGGAAAGGGGGGTTTTCTTTTTGGTCGGTGGCTACTGAGCCAGCTGGTGGGGTTGGTATCCTCTTTAAAGGGGGTAGAAAAATTGAGGTAAAGAAGGTAGTAGACATATGGCTGGGAAGGTGTCTGATGCTGGATGTGCAGATTGATGGGTCCCTGTTGAGGTTGATAAATGTATATGGGCCCCAGACAATCTCAGAGAGGAGGAAATTATTATCAGAAATTAAGCAGTTCTTATACACATCTGCTCCTGTGATTCTAGCTGGGGACTTTAATCAGGTTCTCAGGGATGTGGACAGAACGGGAAGGTATAAAAAATATGAGAGCCAGTTTCTGGTGAATTTGGTGGAAGAGACCGGCCTTATAGACATCGCTACAGCCCATGGGAGAAAGGGGAAGCACACTTATTATTGTGGTGGGAGAAGCAGCAGAATTGATTTGGTTTTTGTTAAGAAAGGGGAGATTTTCTCAGAGATCAAGGAAACAGCAGTAGAATTTTCTGATCATTTAGCCCTGTCATTTTGTTATGGTTCTGTAGGAAAACCCAGATTTGGGAGGGGACTGTGGAGATTGGGGGCAGGTTCCCTAGAGGATGCAGAGGTAGGGAAATCCTTTGAGCGTTTATTGCAGAGGGAAGTCACAAAGGTAGATTTTTTCGGCTCACTATCAGAATGGTGGGATGCTACCAAGGATTCTTTTAGAACCTTTTTCAAGTCTGTCTCTTTTAAGAAAGGGAGGGAAAGAGAGCAAAAGTGCTGGTCCTTGAGAAGGAAGCTTGAGGTCTGTGTTTCGGAGGGAGAGGTGGGGGAAAAAGTGAACCGGCTCAAGTATCTGTTAAGACAGCAGCAGTATAGCCGCTACAAGTCCTTGGTTTTGGAAAGGGATTATGGGGTGTCCAACTCTCCAGACCCTTACCAAAACTGTAAGGAGACAGTTAAGAGAAAATTGGTGGAAGGTCTGTATGACTCCCAGGGTCACTTACAGAGTACTAGGGAGGGGATTCTGGGAGTTGTAAGATCATACTATGCTGAGCTTTTCAGAAAAAAAGCTTTGGATAGGGGAAAGATGCAAGCCTTCCTAGAGGCGACCCCAGGCCCTAACATTGAGAATTTGGACTTTTCCCCTTTGGTGAAAGAAATAACAGAGGAGGAGGTTTTGCAGGCCATTGACAAGCAGCAGAAGAAGAAGGCTCCTGGGCCGGATGGTTTAACAGCTGAGTTCTATAAAACTTTTAAGGTGAAGTTGGCACCAATTCTGGTGGAGGTGTTTAATGAGAGTTTAGTGAATGGGAGCCTTCCTTCTTCTATGCAGAACTCCTCGTTGATTCTGTTGTCAAAGGGGAAGGATTCGAGACACATTGAGAATTGGAGGCCTATTGCACTTCTCAACTGCGATAGGAAGCTTCTTGCAAGGATTTTTTCTGTAAGGCTGGGTAAGTTTGCTGGGCTTCTTTTGTCATCTTCTCAGTTCTGCTCGGTGGAGGGACGTGACATCTATGGGGCACTTCTACTTCTCAGGGAAACTTTGGAAAGGTGTAAACTAAATAAATGGGGAAGGTACTTTCTCTCATTAGATCAGGCTAAAGCTTTTGATAAAGTCGATCACGAATACCTATGGGCTACTTTGCAAAAGTACCACATCCCGGGTCAGTTTATTGAATGGTTAAGAGTTTTGTATGGAGGGGCAAAGAGCTTCCCTTTAATTAATGGTTGGCAGGGTGAAGACTTTGAAGTGCAGGCTGGGGTGAGACAGGGATGCCCTCTTAGCCCACTCTTATACATATTTGCTCTGGATCCTTTTTTAAGGGGTTTGCAGAGTTGTGGTTTGGAGGGTGTTCCGTTTCCCATGGGTCAGTCTTTTAAGTCGGTAGCCTACGCGGATGATGTGACTTTGGTTCTGTCTTATCCAGAGGAGGAGTCGCTGGTGTCGGAGCACATCAAAAGTTATTCAGAGGCCTCTGGGTCTCTAGTCAACCAGGAAAAATCGGAAGCTCTTTGGGTTTTAGAAGGGAGACCAAGTTTTAATCTTGAGAATTTTCCCGTAGCCCCAGAGCAGGTTAGAATTCTGGGTATCAAATTTGGGAGAGGAGATAATGCTCAGGTAAATTGGGAAGAAAAGTTGGATGTTGGTATTGCAAAGGTTCAGCGATGGAAGGCATGGAAGCTGACCTATAGGGAAAGGATCGACATTATTAAAGCTTATCTGATTCCTTTGTTTCTCTTTGTTTCCTATGTCTTCTTATTGCCAGAAGCTCTCTATGTCCGGATCCAGAGCCTGTTCTTCCAGATGCTATGGGGGAGCAGGATCAATCCTGTAAAAAGGGGTGTGACCTTCCTGCAGAGAAAAAAGGGTGGGTTGGACATGTTATGTCCAGTGGGGTTCTTTTGCGTCATTTTCCTGAAATATAATTTTAGGAATTTGATGCAAGAAAAGAAATTGCTGTGGGAAGTCAGTGTTAAGGACTGGGTATCGCCATTTATCAAGGACTGGTTACTTGGGGACAGAGTGAAGGAGGTTCGAGTGAGTGGAGGCAGCATCCCATCATTTCTGAGCCAGGCAGTTAAGCTTCTGCGGAAATGGAGCATTGGAAAGCAGGAGTTATTTTCCTTCTCTAGGAAAAGTATTTATTTACGGGTTTTAGATTTTTTCTTTTGTACCCCCCCAATAGTGCAGGACTGTGTGAGTAGGATCATGGAGGAGAGTTTAAGCTTTCTGAATAGCAAGAGGATTCCGAAAAAATTTTGGGATAATGCTTGGCTGTCCTTTCATGGGAAGCTATTTGTAAGGGGAAACCTTAAGTATCGAAGTGTTGATAACAGGGCATGTCCTTGGGGTTGTGGGACAGAGGAGTCACAGGAGCATTTTCTAATTGAGTGTCCTGTCTCACAATCTCTGAGATGTCTACTGGCGAGACTGTTACACCTACAGATGCTTAGAGACCTCAACTATTCTGAGTTTGCCTATGGGGTGGTGGGTGCTGGGAGGGAGAATGGCACGGACAAAGAAACATTGTATATAATCATTATGGTGATAAGGTATCATCTCTGGCATATGAGATGCAAATGGACATTTGGACAAACGAAAGATCCTGCAGAACATGTTGCAAAAGTGATTGTAAATGAACTAATTCTTATTAAGACAATGGAAATTGAGAAATCTGTGGGAAATAAGATGCTTTGGAGAAATGTTCACTTTGTTTTTTGATGTGATATTGTTTATTATATATTTCTGTTTGATTGAAATGTAATTGTATTTCTGTTGTAACTGTTTCATATATTTTAATAAAATTCTCTCCCTACTATACCTGCTATCCCACAGCCACAGTCCCTTCCCAGAGGCTATTATCCCCCCACTGCTACTATAGGCACCATCTCTCCCTACTATACCTGCTATCCCACAGCCCCAGTCCCTTCCCAGAGGCTATTATCCCCCCACTGCTACTATAGGCACCATCTCTCCCTACTATACCTGCTATCCCACAGCCCCAGTCCCTTCCCAGAGGCTATTATCCCCCCACTGCTACTATAGGCACCATCTCTCCCTACTATACCTGCTATCCGACAGCCACAGTCCCTTCCCAGAGGCTGGGGTCAGTGACCCCCCCCCCTCCCCACCCTGGAAGCTTAAAAGGAATCAGAGGAAGACAAATAATTCAAGCTATAATCAAAGAAATAACGAAGACCAATTGAAGAGGTTATAAGAATTGGCCATTCGATAACATATTAAAAGTTAACTTAAAGGTGCACCGCCCCTTTAGATGATTTTCAGGAGATCCTCCCATGGAAGCTGGTACTGATCTGGCTGTATTAATTAGCACATTCCAGGCCACTTTCTTGCTGTCAGTGTATATTGGAACAATACAGAAATCACACCTATAAAACGTTCTCTCTTTTATTGCATAATAACAGTACATATATAAAAAGCACGACCCAAATAGAATATCATTTCAGCCCCACAGATGCAGCCCCTGTTGCTGAACAGACAGCCGGGATGGAGACACACAGCCTCCCAGCCTACGGTTGTTTAACCCCGAGGACGAGAGCAAGTCCGACCAGCAGGCAGAACATGGATATGCTGAGGAGGACAGTAATAACCACCATTCCCCCAGAGCGGCCTTGCAGCCAGAGATTCATGTCCCGAGGAGCTGGAGGAATGTCTGAAAGGTGAACAAAAATATTCATTTCAATAGAAATATATATGTAAGTAATATATACAGTATATAGTAATATACATATATATATATATATATATATATATACACACACACACAAGTGCCCCACGCTCTACCTTATCCCTAACCCGTCACTCTGCCTTCACTCAGGCTGCACCTTATTGTCACTATGACCATACAGTCTGGGCACTAGCCAGGGACGTTTATAGTTCAGGTAGTCCTGGGGCAAACTAGCATGGCACGCCTGAAAACAGCCAGCGGCTGCTGGTATAGTTTGCATTGCCTTCACTTAAGGGAGAAGGAAATGTATAATCACAGGGGGGTGTCAAAATGTTAGGCAAACTCCAGTGCTTGTAATCACTTATCTGATACTTCTGGGCAGGGAGAAGGGGTGTGATGTCACAGGGGCAGGGTGTGATGTCACAGGGCGGTGCTATGACACGGTGATTGGCAATTAGCCAATCGCCACGTCAATCTTAGAGAATCCTTCCCGTTTTTCTGAATTGGGAAAACCAGGCAGGTAGTTTTAACCTGGATAGCCCTAACGAAAACTGGGCTGTTCGAGTCAAAACTGAAAAGGTGACAACCCTTGGGCCGGTGCTCCTGTTATCAGAAAACTGCCCCAGCCCGGGGTACCTGCGAGTTATCCTCTTCCCAGTGTTCTGCTAACAGAAGCACCAGCCTGGGGTATCAGGTAGATAATTACAATTACTGGGGGTGCCTAACATTTGTCCCCCCCAGTGATTGTACCTTTTCTTTTCCTTTAAAGCACAACTCCCAACCCCACTGAAAGTCGAATTTGCTTTTTTTGGCCTCCATCTGTTAAAGGAATCCCTGTCTCTTCTCTTGAAAAGGTGGAGATTTCTGCATTAAAGGTCTTGTTTACCTTTAGTTTAACTTTTAGTATGATGAGTAATGTTCTGAAGCAATTTGCAATTGGTCTTCATTTGTATTATGCATCACTTTTATTTGTTTTCTAATTATTTAGCTTTTTGTACAGGAGCTCTCCAGTTCAGAGTTTTAACAGCTCTAGGGTCCAAATTACCCTAGCAACCTAGCAGGGGTGGGATTGTAAGACTGGAATATGAATAGGAGATGTCTGAATAGAAAAATGAGTAATACAATCTAACAATATAATTGTAGCCTCACAGAGCAATGGTCTTTTGCCTTCTGTGTACAGTGACCCCTATTTAAAAGCGACGAGTTTGAAGACTAGAAAAAAAATGAAGACTAATTATAGTTCCTACGAATTGCTCATTCTGTAACATACTAAAAGTTAATTTGAAGGTGAACTATTCCTTTAAAAAAAAGAAGGGTGCAGTTTATTAAACCCATCACTGGCAGAGTGGGCAGAGCCAGTTTTATTTAAACCTTGGAGAATGTTGTTTCGTTTCTGGTGAAATAATACGGAGTGTGCCGGCTTGCGATTTAAAAAGGGTTCGCCATGACCTTTGCACAATTAAAGAAAATGTCACCATCTCTCCCTACTATTCCTGCTATCCCACAGCCCCAGTCCCTTCCCAGAGGCTATTATCCCCCACTGCTACTATAGGCACCATCTCTCCCTACTATACCTGCTATCCCACAGCCCCAGTCCCTTCCCAGAGGCTATTATCCCCCCACTGCTACTATAGGCACCATCTCTCCCTACTATTCCTGCTATCCCACAGCCCCAGTCCCTTCCCAGAGGCTATTATCCCCCCACTGCTACTATAGGCACCATCTTTCCCTACTATACCTGCTATCCCACAGCCACAGTCCCTTCCCAGAGGCTATTATCCCCCCACTGCTACTATAGGCACCATCTCTCCCTACTATTCCTGCTATCCCACAGCCCCAGTCCCTTCCCAGAGGCTATTATCCCACTGCTACTATAGGCACCATCTCTCCCTACTATACCTGCTATCCCACAGCCACAGTCCCTTCCCAGAGACTATTATCCCCCCACTGCTACTATAGGCACCATCTCTCCCTACTATTCCTGCTATCCCACAGCCCCAGTCCCTTCCCAGAGGCTATTATCCCCCCACTGCTACTATAGGCACCATCTCTCCCTACTATACCTGCTATCCCACAGCCACAGTCCCTTCCCAGAGGCTATTATCCCCCACTGCTACTATAGGCACCATCTCTCCCTACTATACCTGCTATCCCACAGCCCCAGTCCCTTCCCAGAGGCTATTATCCCACTGCTACTATAGGCACCATCTCTCCCTACTATACCTGCTATCCCACAGCCACAGTCCCTTCCCAGAGGCTATTATCCCACTGCTACTATAGGCACCATCTCTCTCTACTATACCTGCTATCCCACAGCCCCAGTCCCTTCCCAGAGGCTATTGGCCCCACTACTACTATAGGCACCATCTCTCCCTACTATACCTGCTATCCCACAGCCACAGTCCCTTCCCAGAGGCTATTATCCCCCCACTGCTACTATAGGCACCATCTCTCCCTACTATACCTGCTATCCCACAGCCACAGTCAAGGCTATTATCCGACTACAAGACACAAGAAGTTACCCCTGATGGAAGCCCCCATACAGAGCATTACTTACCATGAGTTTGAAAAGGCTGAGACCAGTTGGTAATAGCAATCTGTGTGTTGGCATCATTATAGAGCACATAGCGGATCCTTAAAAAAACACCAAATTCAATTATATATAAGCAGTTTAGAAATATTTTGTGCCATAGCCTTTGTCACAAAATTACTGTATTCTGAATCAGGCAAAAGTATAGAAAGAATTTCAAGAAAGTTAAAGAGTCGGCGCACAATTAAAGGCTGGATCTATAAGATGCCGGAACTAGTGGTTAAAAGATCAACAAAAAACAAATGAAATCAATGGACTACGTGGGTAATCATCAATCCAATTCCTTTATTTAGCCAGGCCAATTAGGTTTCTTTCTGGATATTGAGTTCCGAGATCCGTGACAAGGGGAAAAGGTTGACAACACAAATACGGCAGCGCAAAGTCTAAACAGAGAATGGCAAAACTAAGTACAAACAAATTATCTTGTGAACAGGTTAAAGGATCTGACGGACATGGTTTCCCCTATAGTAGCGCTATTTTTAGATTTACATACAATTTAATAAAAAAAATGGGGAATAAGTTGATCTGTTATACAGTGGGAAGAACGAAAAGCGTAGCCACGTTTGTGCGTAACACTCAATCCCAGCCCTTACTTACACTGCAGAGATTGCCTATGCCTTTAGGTGGAGGAGATGTTTCATAGGGTCTAAAAGCCAAAAATAAAATGTTGCCTAAGAGAAGAACGGTTTTGCAGCTGGATTTCAGCATATAAAAATGTATTTAGTCATACTTTTTGAAGGAACAGAATACAGAGATATATTACAGAGATATACAGAGGTATATTAGGGGTTTCTGTGTTGGGCTCTTTAACAAACTTTGGTTCGGAAGCCAGAGTTCCCCTTTAATCAGCTCACTCCTGCTGGTCAGAACTGCCAAGGCAGAGAATAGAAAGGGACGGGGGTAATCTGCTTTATATATTTACAAATAACTTTAAAACTACTGGCAACTTCTAATTAATGTGCACTGGAAAGATGCTTAGACAGTTTTTTCACTTTTATTTTCACTCCTGTGCCTTCAAGTGTGTTAGCACAGCCAGGCCTCCTTACTCACTGCCATCTGGTGCTTAGCTGGCAGAAACCTTATGTATGGCACAACAAGGCAATTCATTTGGGGAGCTTCCCTTGTGTTTATAGAGTTCCTATACAATGCCTCGCAGATTTCAATTTTCACCAAGTATAGGGTTCTCCTCAAACTCTCGGGAATCTCTCCCCTTCTACCATTCATAGCATCTACGTGTGTTTATTTTTTGATTATAAGAAACCCACCACCTGTCCCACACAGGGAAAGAGAGTTTGTAGATAGGGTCGGACTGGGCAACACAATGTGGGAAGTGCGTGTAAACTCTCTCGGGAAGGCGTGAGTGCGTCAGGACAGGGCCCTGGAGATTGTGAGGGAACCCTTAAAGATGCAGCCCCGGGGGGCCACTGCTGCCCTAGTCCAAGGGTCCTTGCAGCACCTCATTTAGGTGTAAGAGCCCTTAAAGCGGTTGTTCACCTTTACAAAAAAATTTTTTTTTTTTAGTATAACAGACCCTAGGGACCATAGTTCAGACATAGGATTCAGGCTAATTCTAAAACCTGAACACCAGTCGGCGGTAGGGATCCGGCCCAGTTAAGGTGAACACCCTTTGGACTTCTGTCTACAATTCCACATCAGTCTCCACAGTGGTGCTACACTACTCTGCTTATATTGCAACTGCATCTGGCATTGTACAACTATAACTGAGTGCTGTGAGTATTAACCCTGCATCTACTGTGTATTTCAACAATAAATCAAGTTATAGTTCATCGCAAAAGAACCTCTGGCATCCTAATTCCATTATATACACCTTTGGCAGTGCAGAGTTGCAGTTCAGCAACATCTCATAAGCGCATTTCTTCCCATTTGTAAAGGCCTATCCTGTGTTTGAGTCACACGTGCCTCTGCTCATACTCTCTAGCTGGTCATTGGCCAATACTAGCCAACATAGGGTTACACAAGTATTGTACCACCTACCTGTAACTGCGACTTGGGAGAACTGTTTGGACACTGCTTCCGTTAGCCAGTTCAATGTTTGGGCCGACCTGATACACAAATGGTTCTGTTGCTTGAAGTGGATTAAAAATGGGTCTGCACTGTGGCACCTCATAGTCCCCCGGAACAATGTATGTATTATTGTCCCCTTAAAGAAAAAGTAAAAACTTTAAATCAACAGTTCCCTTAAAGCATGCATACTGATACTGAGCAAACACAAGGAATGTGTTATACTAAGCAGCTTTCTAACATACATTTTCAACGACTTTGAAGTTACAGGTAAGGGATCTGGTATCCGGTTTCAAAGTGATGGGACCTAGACAATTTTAAAGGGTAACTCTGGCTTCCAAACCAAAATTTGTTAAAGAGCCCCACACAACACAAAAACCCCTAATATACTGATCACTACATTTAAAGTGGTAGTATAGGGATTGAATCAGTTATCTGGAAACCCATTATCCAGAAAGTTCTGAATTATGAGAGCTCCCATAGACTCCATTTTCATCAGTTAATTAACATTTTTGAGAATTATTCTATTTTTCTCTGTAATAATAAAACAGTACCTGTACTTGATCCCAACTAAGATATAATTACCCCTTATTGGGGGCAAAACAGCCCTATTGGGTTTATTTCATGGTTAAATGATTCCCTTTTCTCTGTAAAAATAAAACAGTACCTGTACTTGATTCCAACTAAGACAGAATTTATCCTTATTGGGGGCAAAAAATCCCATTTTTTTCTTGACTTGAGGTATGGAGATCCAAATTATAGAAAGATCGCTTATCCAGAAAACCCCAGGTCTGGTGCAATCTGGATAACAGGTCCTATACCTGTAAACCCCTTGTTTAACATTGGTTAAGTAAATAGGGCTTGCTCTGAATATTACTAACTGATCAGGTTTTTCCAAACAAAACCCAGTGTTAGTAAACTCATGCAGTGTTTCCTTTATGGTTGCCTGAGCCCAAAATCTTGACCAATCATAAATGTGCCACTAAATCTCATCCGCCAGTCATTAGCCAGTCATATGACCAGTTTGTCACGATCTTACTGTAGGGATGACACATCCTAGATGGACTTGGCTGGGCTGCATTTCTTTGTATCATAGGCAAACACAGATACATTGCAAGTCATTTTCATTAACAATTGAATAAAAGTGGGCCTAATACAGAATGCTGTGGCCCCCTAATAAGAGCCCTACTCCAAAATCCAAAACAACTTATTTTAAATGGCAAGCGTTTACGCGGCACTGTATCAAAAGCTTTGTAAAAAGTAGATCACACTGCTGCAACCCCCCCCCCCCATCCCATATTTTATATATATTTACCTGGGATCTGTACTTGCACTAGGATGCTTGATTTCTGCTTGACAGCCACAGAGGGATCAACAGTGTTAAATAGCCATTCTTCATATAAACAATACGCAGGGAGAAGCCACAGCGCTGTCGAGAGCCTTAGGGAGTTGTTATACAGGGAAATTTTATAGTCTAAGGAGACAAAAGAACAAGTTAAGACATTTACAAAGAAACATATATATTTACACAGTTTAACGCTTCACAAGAAATAACAGGACAAATGTGCTTGGTAGCAGCAGGGCAAAACAAACAGTCCCCTGGGCTTAGTTTCCCCTGAAACGTGTTCTCTGACCAAACATCACATGGCTGAACACGAGACTTCGGCACCTTCCCTCCCATAGTTGGCTACTGGGCCAGGGCTAGAAGAATAGAACATAGGAAGATATATTAGGTCCCAGAAACATTCTTCTGCCTGGACATTAACTTTCACTTGGATAGAGGCAGCCAGTGGTGTAACTACCAATACAGCAGACAAGGCGGTCAAGGGGAGCCTGGATGACAGGGGGGCTGGGACCGCAGGCTCTGCTGTATTGTAGTCCCTCCTCCTACCTTTTTTTAAAATAGCATTATGGGCCAGGAGGATCATTTCAGTGCGGGCTTGGAGGGGGCCAGGGAAGGAGGGACTGTTCATGCCGGGGGGCCTGACATGACCAAGTTCCGCCACTGGAGGCAGCAATATAAGCAAATATGTGCCTAGTACTTTTTAGTGATTTTCCCTTCCTCTATTGCCAAAAATGTAAAACTTGGTGTTGTTGCCGGTACCCAGTACCCTGACAACCAGACAGCATTTTCATTTTTAGGCAGAAGATGAAATGTAGTGTCAGGATTAATATAATCACTAGTTTCTACCGCTCTCTCTTTTTAGGCTCCGTGCTACAACCAGTCTGCCATTCATACCATTTACTATAACTTCTGTATTTATATTGCAGGACACTGCTTCTTTAAACAGAACACTTACCAAAAATGCCACGGGTTCTGAAAATCCATAATTCCTATCTATGTAATCTTTCTTCTTAATAACTTAGGCCAAGCTGGTCAAATGGTAGCCAGATTGGCAGCCAGACTTGCAACCCAGTAGAGATAGTCATACACTGTAAAGTCACCAAATGAGCAGATATGAGCCCAGTTTGGCCACGCTGGGCCAACAATTAGATCATGCACTGGGGCCAACAGAGCTCTGTTGGATGAGGAATACATACACGAGCCAATGCTCTCCTCATCCTAAAGGATTTGGAACCTGTCCATTTGATATCTCCCTGATTTTTGACTAGAGATGTAGCGAACTGTTCGCCGGAGAACTAATTCGCACGAAAATTGGGTGTTCGCAAGTTCGCAAGTTCGCAATTTTGGGTTCGCCTTAGCTGGAGCCAAATTTTGACCTCTCACCCCAGAGCCAGCAGATACATGGCAGCCAATCAGGCAGCTCTCCCTCCTGGACCACCCCCGGACCACTCCCTTCCATATATAAACCGAAGCCCAGCAGCCATTTTACATCCTGCCTGTGTGTGCTTGTTGAGTTAGCATAGGGAGAGAGCTATGCAGGGGTTTGAGGGACAGTTTAGGTAGCTTTGCTGACTAGTAATCTACTTTCTACTGCTCTGTATGTAGCTGCTGTTGGCAGCTGTCCTGCTGATCTCATCTGCTGTAACCCAATAGTCCTTGTAAAAGCAGTTTATTACACAAGTTTAGAAATGTAGTGTGATTTCTGCCCTTTACAGCACAAAACGCAACGCTGTATCAACAACGTATTTTTCAGAGAAATTTTTACCCTTGATCCCCCTCCGGCATGTCACTGTCCAGGTCGTGGCACCCTTTAAACAACTTTAAAATCAGTTTTCTGGCCAGAAATGGCTTTTCTAGGTTTTAAAGTTCGCCTTCTCATTGAAGTCTATGGGGTTCGCAAAGTTCGCAAAAGTTCGCACTTTTTGGCAGAAGTTCGCGAACTTTTTTTGTGAGGTTCGCTACATCTCTATTTTTGACCAGTTGGGGAGCACTATACACAGGCCAATAACCAGTCCGGAGAGACCAAACCGAGCATTTATCATCCTTTGTATGGCCACCTTAAAGGAACAGTAACACCAAAAAATGAAAGTGTATAAAAGTAACTAAAATATAATGTGCTGCTGCCCTGCACTGGTAAAAGTTGTGTGTTTGCCTCAGAAACCCTACTATAATTTATATAAATAAGCTGCTATGTAGCCATAGAGGCAGCCATTCAAAGGAGAAAAGGCACAGGTTACATAGCAGATAACAGATAAAACACTATTGTATTCCACAGAGCTTATCTGTTATCTGCTATGTAACCTGTGCCTTTTCTCCAGCTTGAATGGCTGCCCCCGTGGCTACACAGCAGCTTATTATATAAATTATAGTAGTGTTACTGTAGCAAACACACCAGTTTTACCAGTGCAGGGCAGCAGTGCATTATATTTTTATTACTTTAAAGCTCTTTCATTTTTTAGTGTTACTGTTCCTTTAAAGAAACAGCTCAGTGTAAAAGTAAGTCCTGGTAAATCAATAGGCTGTGCAAAATAAAAAAATGTTTTCAGTTGTATGTTCATTCACACTTTGTTAAATGATCTCATCAGCTTACACTATGTACATACAGGTTTATATTTTAACCATGGATAACCCTAAAAAAAAAGAAAATATGAAAAAGAAATATGAAGAGAAAAATATGCTGCTCTGTAGTTATAAAATACTCATACACTACATAGTTAGGGTCATATTATGGGCCGACCAGCAACATTCAATTTTTAGTAGGGTTTCAAACTAATCCCTATCAGATGCATTTAATCCACATCCTGCATGGTTAATTAGTCATTAATGCAATAGCTAATTAGCCATGCAGGATATAGATTGTCTATGTAAAAGGGTAGGGTTTCAGCCCTCTGCTCCGTACCTGCCATATTTCTACTTGCACTGCAGTAACTATCCCACTGCTAGTAATGTGTAATATAAAACAGGCAATAGGGGTGCATGTTCATATGGGCTTCTGTACTACACTGAGTTCATTTCCAAAGGGGGTACTCACAGTCTCACACAGGATATATATATATATATAGAGTAAGTACAGATATTTAAACATAAATTTGCTAATAATTTAAAGAGACACTTACTGGGCAGAAGTACAGGCTGGCAATTAAAAGGGGTGACATATAGCAGGGACACCAACACAACACAGGCAAGTAGCCGCGGATTCATTTTAGCAGGAAACTCTACACGTGAGTGTAACTCAGGCCTCAGAACTGATTCCTCTGATGATGGTAAATTAGTAACGCCTCCAAACATAACCCACCCCCACACTCATTAAAAGGCATCAGTTAAAGGGAAAGTGTATGCTATTATCATGTATCTGTTCTTTTCCTTTAACTTTCACAACAGCTGAGCCCATACATAGTAACTTAGGTTGAAAAAAGACACATGTACAACAAGTTCAACCTTTTATGTGTATTTTAAACCTGGTTAACTGCCATACCATCAGGAAAATCTGGTCCAAAATGGTTACATTAAGATTTTTGATATTACAGGGCTGCATCTTGATATCATTAATGACATTTAGCTGGTTGATGTCTCAAAAGCATGCGAGGCCGCACAAAACATTACGTCTTTCCCAATATATGTATGTATGTATGTATAACTTTATTTATAAAGCGCCACAAGGGTACGCAGCGCTGTACACAATTACACACAGGGAGGACAAGTGATATAATAAATAAATACAATAAATAAATAAATATATATATATATATATATATATATAAGTGCCATGTGGTATGAGACACAGTAGGAAGGAGGTCCCTGCCCCGTAGAGCTTACAATCTAAGTGGTTGGGTAACATACAGGCACAAACTGGAAGGTAAGAGTGCACCAGGTATGGGCATTTGCCCTTAAGCGCAGGACTGGGCAAAATAATGTTTTAGTGCTCCAGAAGGTAACAACTGAGCTTTTTCTTAAAGAGAGTGGGTGAGTGTTCCCTACGGAGGGGATTATATTTTATATATATATATGCACAAGGCACCTGTTAAAGTCCTACTAATATGACTCTAAGGGGTACATTTACTTATCCACGAATGCTCCGACCGTTCGATCCAATCATATTTTCCGCGACTTTTTCGTACCTTGTGCAACTTTTTCGTCGCTTTCTCTACTTTTTCGACGCTTGCGCGACTTTTTCATATTTTTAGCGTGAAAAAATCGGATCGGTTTTGCCGCTGTTTACAATCGTTTGGTACGAAAATTTCGTGACTTTCGGATCGCCAATACGATATTATAAAATAAACAGCAATAAACCCACCAAGTCCTGGCCTAGGGTCAAGCCCAGAGGACTATGACACCTATCCAGGGTACACAAATCAAACACAAAAAGGGTGCAGAAGTGTGCGGGTGCAATGCCATTAATTGCCTTGGTAAGGTTCCAGCTGTCTATAATGGTGTGGCACATAAAATGAATGACAGATCCACTTTTATTGCATACAGCTAAAATGTATCACATCCTGTATCATTACAAGGTTACATATATAGGAAGATATTGCTGTACAGATATAGAACCTGTTATTCAGAATGCTCAAGACCTAAGGGTTTGAGGATAAAGGGGTCTTTCTAGAATTTGGGTCTCCATAGGTCTACTAAAAATCATTTAAACAATAATTAAACCCACTAGAATTGTTTTCCCTTTGATAAGGAGTAATTGAATCTTAGCTGGGATCAAGTACAAGGTACAGGTATGGGATCCAGTATTAAGAACCCTGTTATCCGGAAATCTCTGAATTACAGAAGGCCATCTCCCATATTAAAAATAATTCTGTTTTTCTCAGTAATAATAAAACAGTAGCTTGTACTTGATCCCAACTAAGATATAATTACCCATTATTGGGGCAGAACAGCCCTATTGGGTTTATTTAGTGGTTAAATGATTCCCTTTTCTCTGTAATAATAAAACAGTACCTGTACTTAATCCCAACTAAGATATAATTACCCCTTATTGGGGGCAGAACAGTCCTATTGGGTTTATTTAATGGTTAAATGATTCCCTTTTCTCTGTAATAATAAAACAGTACCTTGTACTTAATCCCAACTAAGATATAATTACCCCTTATTGGGGGCAGAACAATCCTATTGGGTTTAAATGTCTTTTTTAGTAGACTGAAAGTATGGTGATCTAAATTATGGAAAGACTTCTTATCAGAAAACTGGCGGGGCTATGATCGGCCAATCCCCACGTCAATCTCAGTGAGTCCCATCCGGTTTTGCTAATTTGGAAAACTGGATAGAAGATTTTGACTTGGGAAAATCGGGCTTAATGGGAAGTCCTGGAGTATATCATGAATGCAAGACAAAAATAATACCACAGGGCTGAATATATCCAAGACCGGCACTATATATAGCAAGAAAATATATTTCTATATCGGGAAATAAAACTCATTTTAATTACTGAATTATGAGTAACGGCAATTAGGCAAATGTCAGCGCTATCTCACAGCCCACGTGAGCGTTTAGAATGCGCAACAGCTGAACTTACGCCGGGTCCTCGCCCGGGACTATTATGTAGAAGGTACAGTTTGGTGTATTTTAAATAAATCCTAATTATCTGCAAACTTTGATGCTCTAATAACAGAAAACCTAAGAAGTAGGACTGTTTGTGTTGCCATCGTGTACTTGTGATGGTAGCAAGGCCGGTGACTCACTCCCGCTCTCCGACGGCAAATCCTTAACAAGCAATCGACAGCTCTCCCTGTAAACAATTAGCCTGTCACCACTGCATTTTTAACAAGGTCACCCTTAACCTCCTTTGTGGGAGGTCAGAGGGCTTCCTGGACATTTTGAGTTTGATATTGGAAATTAAATGCAAAACAGGAAGAGGGGAAAAAGAAAGGAGAGACAGAGAGAAAGGGGGACTTTGAATTAAACTAACAATATTGTCCTGACACCAATCGGCTCTCTTTAGCCCGCCAAGCGCGAGCACTTGATTTTTGTGTTTCATTATTCAGTTCATTATAGTGTTTGCTTTACCCTATCTAGGGCCATAGGAATCTCTTGAGAAGCAAGTGTTAATAGCAAAGCTGAGGATCTTGCCATTCTTTCCCCTCCCCGTGTCTCGACACTAGAGCGCAACTTTATAGATGTAAAGGGCCACTGAGAGGACCCCGGGATCTGACGAGCAAAAGGTGACACAGTCAATTTGTAGACATAAATATAAAGTAAGGTTACGTCACTTGGCAGACAAATGGCATGTATAAATAGGAGACGGGGCACGCGTTGGAAGAGGGAACAAAAATTATCGCATTCCGGCGCCGTTTAGGAAGGAAAGAAGTGCAGAAGAGCAGGGAGAAAGAGATAATCAGGTATTTGGGAAAAGAACTTTTCTTAAAACTTTTTTACGATCTTTGCTGGCTTTGCTTCATAATGTAATACAGGTATGGGATCCATTATCCAGAAAGCTCCAACTTACAGGACGGCTATCTTTCATAGACTCCCATTTTAGTCAAATAATTTTCATTTTTAAAAAGTGTTTCCTTTTTCTCTGTAATAATAAAACAGTACCTGTACTTGATCCCAACTAAGATTTAATTACCCCTTATTGGGGGCAGAACAGCCCTATTGGGTTTATTTCATGGTTAAATGATTCCCTTTTCTCTGTAATAATAAAACAGTACCTGTACTTGATCCCAACTAAGATATAATTACCCCTTATTGGGGGCAGAACAGCCCTATTGGGTTTATTTAATGGTTAAATGATTCCCTTTTCTCTGTAATAATAAAACAGTACCTGTACTTGATCCCAACTAAGATTTAATTACCCCTTATTGGGGGCAGAACAGCCCTATTGGGTTTATTTAATGGTTAAATGATTCCCTTTTCTCTGTAATAATAAAACAGTACCTGTACTTGATCCCGACTAAGATATAATTACCCCTTATTGGGGGCAGAACAGCCCTATTGGGTTTATTTAATGGTTAAATGATTCCCTTTTCTCAGTAATAATAAAACAGTACTTGTACTTGATCCCAACTAAGATATAATTACCCCTTATTGGGGGCAGAACAGCCCTATTGGGTTTATTTAATGGTTAAATGATTCCCTTTTCTCTGTAATAATAAAACAGTACCTGTACTTGATCCCAACTAAGATATAATTACCCCTTATTGGGGGCAGAACAGCCCTATTGGGTTTATTTCATGTTTAAATGTCTTTTTTAGTAGACTAAAAGTATGGTCATCTAAATTATGGAAAGACTTCTTATCTGAAAACCCCCCAGGTCCCAAGTTCTGGATATCAGGTCCCATACCTGTACTGCTGGTACCGGCATGGGACCTGTTATCCAGAATGCTCAGGACCTTGGGCTTTTTGGATAAGGGGTCTTTCCATAATTTGAATCTCTGTCCCTTAAGTCTACTAAAAAATCATTAATTAACCTTAATAGGATTGTTCTGCCTCCAATAAGGGGTAATTATATCTTAGTTGGGATCAAGTACAGGTACTGTTTTATTATTACAGAGAAAAGGGAATCATTTAACCATTAAATAAACCCAATAGGGCTGTTCTGCCCCCAATAAGGGGTAATTATATCTTAGTTGGGATCAAGTACAGGTACTGTTTTATTATTACAGAGAAAAGGGAATAATTTAACCATTAAATAAACCCAATAGGACTGTTCTGCCCCAATAAGGGGTAATTATATCTTAGTTGGGATCAAGTACAGGTACTGTTTTATTATTATAGAGAAAAGGGAATCATTTAACCATGAAATAAACCCAATAGGGCTGTTCTGCCCCCAATAAGGGGTAAATATATCTTAGTTGGGATAAAATACAAGATAATATTTTACTATTACAGAGAAAGAGGAAAACATTTTTAAAAAAATTTAATAATTTGCTTATAATGGAGTCTATGGGAGATGGCCTGTCCGTAATCCAGAGCTTTCTGAATAACGGGTTTTTGAATAATGTATTTCATACCTGTATATTTATTATACTGAATACTGTAATATTGTTTTGAGCCTACATTGCTTTGCATGAATGCATCCAAATGTAGCTAAATATCACAGAGACAATATTTGCTGCAAGAGGTAATGGATCTCTTATGCGGAAACCCAATATCCAGAATGTTTTGAATATCAGGAAGGTCATCTCCCAAAGAGTCCTTTGTAAGAAAATTCTACTATATATTTAATTGCCCCCTGTAACTAAGATGCATAAATTTATACTGGAGTCAAAATTGCCATATTTGTAAGATCCCTTATCTGATATTCTGAGACAATTTGCAATTGGTCTAACATATTTATTTTTTTGTGGTTTTTCAGTTATTTAGCTTTTTGTTCAGCAGCTCTCCAGTTGGGTAATTCAGCAGTTATTAACAGTGGGATTAAATATAAAGATAGGTAATATAAAGATTGGTAAGTAACAATAACAGTAAAATTCTAGCATTTGGACTGCTGGGGTTAGTGGAAAAGTTGGAAAAAGGCAGAAGAAATAAAAAAAGTATACAAAATAAAAAATGAAGACTAATTGCAGAGTTGCTAGGAATAGGACATTCTAGAACATACTAAAGGTTAACTTAAAGGTGGCTCAGCCCATTAATATATGATCCCTCGTAGTAACATACATTACAGTTGGATGCCAAGAGCTATTTATGATTCAGCAGAGCATTATGGGATAAGTTTCAAGTATCTTACACTGTTAATTACATTTTTTTAATGTTTGTGTGTGTGTATTCATGAAGTTTACAAATACTTTTTCTATAGTATTGCCGCATATCTTTAGATCACAGTGGGACACTTAAAAAGTGGAGGAAGGAACAGAAAGACAGACAGACAGACCGACAGACAGGGGGCTGGATGAGCAGATGATAGATACAGCAGAGATACACATGAGGCAGATTATAGGCAGGCAGATGTATAACCAGTAGACAGGCTTAGGGTTTGGATGATTAGATTTCCATTGCAGGAGTGCATTACCCATAAAGTCAATATTTATAGTTTTTCCTGAATTGTGTCAGTATTGTTGTTTTGCCCTGCTGCAGTACGAAACGCAGAAACAGTGAGGGTTTGACTTTGTTTTACTTCACTATAAATTCCAGTTTCTCCATACCAGGCTGAGAATGCTCAGATAAAAGTTTACTGCATAACCCCCTCCTAAATACATTCCAAGCTACACCTTTAATGGACTTTTAAGCATTAACTTATTTACTACTGTAGAGATGTACACATGTATACCTATATGTAGGCATGGGATCTGTTATCTGCAATACAGTTATATATGTAAAGCAATATAATAGTTGTCTTCATATCCTGCCTCTCCTCACACCCTGAAATGTAAAATGACTAGGTTTTTATTGTTAGGATTTGCACTTTGCACCTTGCCCGAGCCTTGAGTGCACCACTTTGCTCTTCTAGAATACAGTCCAGACGTGCGCTTTACTCTGTATCACTGGGCAGCACCACAATCACAGGGGTTGCTAGTTGGAAGGTGCATGGGCTTTGCCTAGAATGCTCCCTAGTGTGCAGGCTACAAAGTGCCTGGGGAGCCCTGTATTAAGCAGGTTATGAAGTGGTCAACAGCTTTGCAATTTACAACTTGCGCCATTTTTTAAGCAGCTGAAGGTACAATGCACATATTACATGACTTGTGCCACAGACAAAAGTGCTCCTTGCTTGGGTTCTAATGGAGCCTATATTGCACCCCTATGCATTCCAGCACTTGCACCAGTAGCAAGGTTATATGAGCCCTCCTGGATTTTTATTGATCTTTCAGACCATCCTCAGTTGCTAGAATCAATAAGTCTAGCAACTACAGAAACATAAAAGAGAGGACCTCTTACATCAGGGATCCCCAACCTTTCTTACTTGTGAGCCACACTCAAATGTAAAAAGGATTGGGGAGACATACAACCACAAAAAAATGTTTTTTGGGGCTGTGAGTGGCTATTTGGTAGCCCCATGTGGACTGCTGGAGTAAAACTGTGTCTCTGTGCTTCCAAAACTTGCCCCCAAGAAAGAAATGTAAAAATGGGAACCTGCTTTGGGGCCACTGGGAGCAACATCGAAGGGGTTGGGGAGCAACATGTTGCCCCTAAGCCACTGGTTGGGGATCACTGGCTTACATACTGCCTTACAAATGTACCATTATAAATGTTCTTTTAAGCTGTGCTCCTCCCTACAATCAGATATTACCCAGTCATGCCTGTATTTCAAATAATATCTCTTACTTGCAAAACTTGTTCTTTTTTTAATATATTTCACCTTACGGGTGTCAACAAAGCAATGTTTAGTTGCCTGAACAAATAAACCTTCACAATGAGAATTTCAGGTATTTCCGCAAACCTGAATCAAAGATGAAAGTTACAGTAAGACAGACTTGCCAAACACATAAAGGTGCCCCTTTGGCTTATCTTCTCGACTGAATGGTGTTTAATAAGTAAACTTGTAATATTTATTCCCCAAAGGGCATGGATAGAAGGACTTCCAGAAGAACTTTCCTTCCAATCGCAGTCCTTGTTGGATACTGCATTGTGTTGTCTTCTGCAGCCATTATTCCAACTCTGCGAAACAGGCAAGTATTCTATACCGTAACCAGCAATATATAAGTAAAGAAATTCCAGTTCATACAGTGTGATAGACTCACCAATAAAAGTGGGGGTCTGGGTGCTCATTGCCTTTTTCCTTAGGGGAGGCTACAGACACATTGCTTCCAAGATACCATCAGGCAGTACTGATGCAGTAAAAAATGATTTAATTAGGAAAAAAAAACAAGCTTTGCACGTTTCATGCCTTGAGGGGCACTTAATTATTAAGCCTCTCAAATAATAATTAATAAATAATTGTTAGTTATAATTATTAATAATTAAGTGCCTCTCAAAGTGCAAAACACACAAGGCTTGTTTTTTAGCTATTTTTTCACAAAATAAACCATTTTTAACTGCATCACTTCTGCCCGGTGGTCTGGTTTGGTGGCAGTCTGCAGTCTTGGAAGAAATATCTACTCTATACAATCCCCAATCATTATCAACACTGCCTACCATGTTCCCTATGGTCATTCATGTATATCTCTATATTATCTTTTCTCTAAAATGTATTCCATATGATATCTCTGTATCTATCTATATATCTATCTATCTATCATCTATCTATCTATCATCTATCTATCTCTGTATCTATCTATCTATCTATCTATCTATCTATCTATATCCCAAAATGGTGATTTATAAACCAGAACAATCCCACTTATTGGAAGGGAGATATAAGTCAAGCTTGGGGGCTTTTCTGGGGTTCCCTAATGCACTATGTTTCATTGAACCCCACCATTTCAGAAGGTTCTCCAATATCTTGTACTTATTCAGGGGTGCCCTAAACACTTTCCCTCTCCAAACTGTTCTCATTGCCTGGACAATGTGTCCACTATAATTTGCTGCTTAATAAATAATAGGGCCCAAAAATAAAATTTTACCTAATGAAAGAAAATGTCATTGGAAGCAACTTTGCAAATGTTCAATATTTTGAACGTTATTTGGCAATGTTATTGCTACTGAAAGCAGAATCTGTCTGCCCTTTGTTATTCTCTGTACTGCTGTTTCTGTAGCAGAAGCCAGTTTATTAACAAAAGTATGCAAAGCATTGTGGGAAAAATGAAGTCTTGGTTTCAGGATCTTGTACTTATTCAGGGGTCACTTTCTTCATCTAAGACATGATGTATAATACAGGTATGAGACCAATTATCCGGAAACCCTATATCCAGAAAGTTCCGAATTACAGGAAGGTCATCTCCCATAGACTCCATTGTAATTCACATTTTTAAAAAAGATTTCCTTTTTCTCTGTAATAATCAGACAGTACCTGTACTTGATCCCAACTAAGATATAATTACCCCTTATTGAGGGCAGAACAGCCCTATTGGGTTTATTTAATGGTTAAATGATTCCCTTTTCTCTGTAATAATAAAACAGTACCTGTACTTGATCCCAACTAAGATATAATTACCCCTTATTGGGGGCAGAACAGCCCTATTGGGTTTATTTAATAGTTAAATGATTCCCTTTTCTCCGTAATAATAAAACAGTACCTGTACTTGATCCCAACTAAGATATAATTACCCCTTATTGGGGGCAGAACAATCATATTGGGTTTATTTCATGGTTAAATGATTCCCTTTTCTCTGTAATAATAAAACAGTACCTGTACTTGATCCCAACTAAGATATAATTACCCCTTATTGGGGGCAGAACAGCCCTATTGGGTTTATTTCATGGTTATATGATTCCCTTTTCTCTGTAATAATCAGACAGTACCTTGTACTTGATCCCAACTAAGATATAATTACCCCTTATTGGGGGCAGAACAGCCCTATTGGGTTTATTTAATGGTTAAATGATTCCCTTTTTCTCTGTAATAATAAAACAGTACCTTGTACTTGATCCCAACTAAGATATAATTACCCCTTATTGGGGGCAGAACAGCCCTATTGGGTTTATTTCATGGTTAAATGATTCCCTTTTCTCTGTAATAATCAGACAGTACCTGTACTTGATCCCAACTAAGCTATACTTGATCTTTGTTGGAAGAAAAACAAACCTATTGGGTTTATTTAATGTTTCAATCATTTTTTACTAGACTTAATATATAAAGTTCCAAATTACTCAAAGACTCCTTATCGGGAAAACCCCAGGTCCTGAGCATTCTGGATAACAGGTCTCGTACCTGTACTGAGCAATATTTAAGGGGACATTTACTATTGCTCACATTTTTCGGTTTGGGTTTTTTGTTGCCAAAACCTGATTTTGTCACGGAAAAAACCCCAGCAAATTTGTCATGAATTTGTGCAACAATACGAAAAAGTAAACAGTATGCAGTTTCTTAATGACCAACATATTCTCCTTTTTCCTTTTTAGACTTCGGAAAAGAGACTTGTCTGACCAAAGTATCGGAAATAAACAGCTGAACCCGTTCCTGCCCAGACCAGGATCATGGGATAACCAACTACCCTCAATAACCCTCCATGATTGGAGTCTCAAAATGTTGGCTTCTGACGTGCTACCAAATGAACCCCCAGAAGACAGAGGACAAAGGCTCCTCGTACAGCCTGTCACCAGGCAGTTTCTGTTTGGCTCTAATGATGTCTCCAAAAAGGCCTTGTCAGACATCCCCAGACTTAACAGTGGTTTGGTTGATCAAAGATGGCTGCCAGGCTGGCCCACCAATGAGGAACTGGACAAAAGGAGCATTGTAGTAGCCGACGATGCTGCCTTTCGAGAGAAGAGTAAAATGCTGACGGCTATGGAAAGACAGAAGTGGCTTAACTCATACATGCAGAAACTTCTGGTGGTGAATTCCAATTAACTGGAAGCTTTGCATTGTGTGATTTAAACATGTATTCTTTTTCAATAAAAATGATAGCTACTCATATAATCCAAGTGCAATAATAATGCTTTTGTAAAGTGAGGCATGACAACCTTGCATGTAAAATTCTTAATGCACAAATTTAAACATTTAGTCATTAATTTGTCTTTATTTACTCTGAATGGTTTCTTACTGATCCTGCTAAAAACGTATTATACTCACAATACGTGGAGACACTGTGCCAAATATAGTATAGGATAGTGTGGCGTCATTTCTCTGTCTTCACTTTTACAGGCTACTGGGATCTCTCATATCATTATATATAACTGCAGGGCCTGGTTTCTCTTGCTGAAATAAAGGGAAATAAAGGGGCTCATTTATGGCACAGTAAAACAAAAGAATGAACCCCTTCGGTGTGAAATTCCTCATTCCGCCATTGGCAAATATTTTGGCAAAACTGCCGAAACAATTCACCACAACATAAATTCGCACTTGTGACAGAGGCAGTGCTGCGCTTGCACCTTGCGCCAGATTGCACCCATTTTTTGCACTTTGCACCTTGTCTTCACAGTTGTAAATGTGCCCTAAACACTTTCCCTCTCCAAACTGTTCTCATTGCCTGGGCAATCTGTCCATTATAATTTGCTGCTTAATAAATAATAGGGTCCAAAAATTAAATGTTACCTAATGAAAGAAAATGTTATTGGAAGCAACTTTGCAAATGTTCAATATTTGAACGTTATTTGGCAATGTTATTGCTGCTGAAAGCAGAATCTGTCTGCCCTGTGTTATTCTCTGTACTGCTGTTTCTGTAGCAGAAGACAGTTTATAAACAAAAGTATTGTTATTATTAACATGAATTTATAAAGCGCCAACATATTCCGCAGCGCTGTACAATAAGTGGGATTCATACATTGGACATACAGAGTAACATATAAAGCAACAATGTCTTGGTTTCAGGAGACCAAACCAGCAGTACACAGACTGATAAATACTGCTTTCAGATTAAATTACATTTATATGTAGATTTAATATGGCAATCTGTGGATTCAGGCAAATGCCAGAGGGGCTGCTGTAAGATGCCATAGACAGTCACTATTTATTGGGCTGGTGGGGGCTGTATGGGCCTCTGTGTAATTTCAGGGTCTATTTTGAATCCCAGTCCAGGCCTGTGTAATATCATTGAGAAGTTGTTTTGAAGTTGTTTGCCTCTGTATATGTGGGTATATGCCTTACACCTCCTGTTTCATAAACTGTAACCCACCTGGCAAAAATGCCTGAATATTCAGCAAACCTACAGGAACCTTGGAACATACTACATTTGGAAAATCAGGTCAAGTTTGCAGACCCTACCCTCAACTATTTACAAAGCTTGAAGTTCAACAGAAATGTTTAATTATATATTTAGTTGTCCTTATCTACTGTATAAAAACTGCAGTAGCAGCAAACGCCTTTTATGTTCAAATTAGTTCGAGGAAATGGATCCAAATGTCGGTAATTGGCCCCTTAAATACTATAATTCTCATTATCAAAATTACCACTAGAGGTCACCTTCTATCCAGATTCTTTCTAATAGCAAATGTGCCAAGAAGATTTTCCTTATATTTATCTGTTAGTGTATATAATGCAATATACAACAAACCATTCAGTCATTTTCATCTTCGTAAAGAAAATGAAACCCTTTTTAAAGGACAACTATACCCCCCAACAACATAGGTCTCTATAAAAATATATTGCATAAAGGTGGCCATAACAATTATGATCTTTTCCTGTGGTTGTTCGTACCCTCCACTAACGTTCAGGGCTGAATCGTCAGATATGGAGGTAGAAACAATAGAAATTGCACCCCTATCTGATGATTCAATCCTAACGATTGCCTTTGCTTGGATGCCTTCAACCGTGCCCAATCAAAATATTCTGTCCTGCCTGATCAACGAGACGACAGATATCCAAATCTTTTGCAATATTGGTTATGTACGATTATAATGGTGCATGTATGGCCAGCTTTAGACACCTACCATGTAAAACCCTGCTTCATCTAAATAAGTCATTTTTATAAAAATATACTATTGTAGTAGTATGTGCCATTGGGTAATCCTTAATAGAAAATTGCCATTTTAAGATTCCTTAATAGGTTACTTAATATGGTATAAACTATATGTTGCTTAGGTATTCATTCTGGGATATAGTTTTCTTTAATAACTTGGACCCCCCCAGAGCCCACCCCTACTAAAGCACAGCAGAGATACCTGTATCTGTAATGTTGGTGGCTGATGCATTCTTCCGTTATATAAACACTGGAGGTTTGCACACTTAAGTCCCTTTTATTTTCTAAACTAGTTTATTAATTGAACTGGAAATATTACAGAAGATGCATGGTCTAAAACAAATACCACTATTTTTTGTTAACGTTTTACAATATAGATTTGTTTTTACCCTCCATCCCTAATTAAATCCTGAGGGAAGATTACAAGCATCAGGGTCAAATTTAGCACTCGGGGGTCTTTAGGCGCAGACCTTTTGGATGCCCTTTGCTCGGGTGCATTCTCACAACAATCAGATGGAGACTGAGCCAAATGGTATAGAGCTCATACAGGGCTTATGGTGCAAATAACAAAAAGCTAATAGGAATTTTCCAAGACTGGTAACCACTAGGGCCTTGGCCACTGGAAAATCCATTTTACTCTTCCTATATCCAATATGCTACGCAGTCTTATAAAAGCAATAGAACACAAACAATCAGGGTCAGATTGGGGGGGGCAGGGCCCACCGGGGCTCCCGCCCCAGGGGCCCGGCAGGTGCCCCCGCCGCCCTTGTCCCCTAACCCCCCCCCACAGGGGCCCCCCTAACCCTCCGTAGGGTCCGCCCCCCCACGTCCTCCCTTCAGCGCTCATTTAACGCATCAGGGGAGGAACAGTTGGGCAGGGGGAGCGCCGGCAAGGGTTGGGTGTGGGTCTCCGGGGCCCACTAGAGCCGGGATTTTCCCCAATGTCCCGTGGCCCAGTCTGACCCTGCAAACAATTCAGAATAAACTGGTTCAATGACATTATGTTTCTTTTAAAATAAGAATCAAGCCTGCTGTCTAGGTGTCTTTTTTCTGTCCAACTGAATCTTCTTTGCATCTCAAATGGAGGCCTAGTGGCACCAATGAGCAGCCAGAGATAAATCAAATACTATATCTCACATGGAATATATAGTAAAATTAGTAATATATATATATATATATACTATATATATATATATATGTATATATATATATATATATATATATATATATATACTGTATGTATATAGAAAAAGGAAAAAGGCTGAGGCACACACTTATAGGGATAACAACCTGGGTGCAAATCAGATAAACAATGTAAATATGTAAAAAATGCTGATGCACACCAGGAAATTTTTATCAAAAAAAGGATACTTAGTTTATTTAGATCATATATATATAAACACCCTTTGTAATTGCTAACAAGAACAATAAATAGATTAATAATGTGCATGGTTTGCTTCCCCTTTAAATGGGAGCTACCTTATTTTTAATTTGTAGAATTAAAATGTATTTATGCTACATAGGCATTGGCTAAAGAAAAACAAGTAGAATGTAGCGTGAGTATATATATATATATATATGGTACCTGGGGTTTGTAGTTAGTATTAAGAGAAAAAAATGTATGCAGAACTCTGTAAGGGGCAGAGAGGATTTTTTTAAATCTGCTCAGTGAGTATATATTTGTATATCTGTAATTGTTCCATGTAAAGTGTTTCAAAATGTGTTTTGTTTTACTACACCAGCAGTAGGCCTGTAATGTAACCCTCTCAGTACTCAGATTGGATAATGTAGTCAAATTCATATCATTTGCCCTTGGTCTAGCAGTCTATAGACAAACGGAGGATGATACCAGCTGTTGGTTCTTGAATGGAGAGAGGGGAGATGTTCCGTGGTTCATTTATCCCTAAGGGGCCAGTCTGTTTGTACAAGGGTACATTTTTGTAGGGCAAGTTCTAATTACCCCCTCTTATAGCACTGTCCTCTATGTATTGTGCTCCAGCTAGAGAGTGTGGTGGTGCTCCTGTTTATTCCAATTTCACTTTTGATTCAGTATGTGTCCAACTGAACACTAACCATAAGTTTTAGATAGAAAGTTTTGGATAGAAAAATGCCAGTCCTGGGGCAGATTCTGCCTGTCCCATGTTGTACGGCCGACATATTACTTATATAACTTATGTAACGGATGAATGTTAACTCAGATAGCTCAGTACATACAAGGCGTGATAAACAGATACTGAACAACCTGTGCTTACAAATCCATTGTTTTCTAAGGGTCTTTTGCGTCAGACACTCAAGACTATCAGGAAGAGCACTGAGCCAGTCTTAAATAGAATTCCTCATACTTGGTGCTGAACCATTGTTATAGCCTCTCTATTCTTGTCCATATAAAAGGGCTAAGCAATAAACGAGCCTAGGTGCATCAGTTTGTCTGTGTGACACTGTTGCTCACCGAGAAAGAAGCTGTTTACTATACCCTAAGTGTTACCAACTGACAGAAATATTGGGGGGGCAGCCCAAAAATTCACCATCAAAATGTAAGTAATATATACGCTCCAGAAATGAATAAATGGATAATAATGTGTGTCTGAAATGCACGGCTTTAGTTTGGACAAGATATTCTTTTTATAGCAATATATTTCTGGAACTGGTAATGGATGGTTTACTCTTCCGCCTGTTTCTGTTTTAATCATTGTTCTGCTGTACATCTGTGAACATAATAATAATTAATGGAGAATTTGTCATCATTTCATAATTGTTTTATTTACTGAAAGTGCTGCAGTTGCTGTATAGGGGTCGATTCCAGTCCAGGCACTATCGCCAAGATTATTGTCTCCTTGTGTGGTTGGTTTCTTCTTGGTGCTCCACATTCATCCCACAGTAATAACGTACTGGCAGGATAATTGGCTTCTAATGAAAATTTGGGGTAGGAAAAGTAGACTGTAAACATGACTGGGGAAGGAATTGATGTGAATAATTAAACATTCTTTGTGGCTGACTTCTGCTCATAGTTCCTTATTCAATTCTAATTCATAAACCTTGTCTTTATTTCTGTATTTTTATATTCTATCGATTTTGGTTGGCACAGAGATGGTATATTGAGGAGCTTAGGTTGCTTGCTTGGGAAGCCAGGGACATGGTTAGGGAGCCAGATACATGGGGAATTGACTGATGCAGGTAGGTGGTTATTTGCGGAATAAGGCAAAGGCAGAGAGACTGTTACTTGGAGACATGGCTGTGGCAGAGAGATAAATGGAGAGTAAGATAGTTACGTGGAACACCAGCTGTGGCATGATGGCAGCTCTCACAGGGAGATAAAGACCTGGGGAGTACCCTGATGCAGGGTGGCAAGGACATGGTTACTTGGTGAGCTGACTGTGGTAGAATAACGGATACTTAGGGAACAGGTTTAGGCAGGGAGATAATTAATTAGAGAGTTGGCTGATGCAGGGAGGTTGATATTTTGGGACCAATGTTTCCTTTTAATAATCCAGTATCAATAATAAAACATTTTTTACTGAACTTTTCAACTGAAATGGTCCAGCTTATAATGCTGGCCATGAATTATCATTTTTTCAAGAATTCTTTCTTTGGAAAACTGTTATAGTATTAGCAGTATAAAACTACTAATACAAGTGCTGACTCACTTGTGTGTCTAGGGGTATAATGATAATCTTTTGGCTCGTATTATTTATATAAAAATAGGTATATTTATTTCTTGTTAAATGAACAAGATACAACATAGGTACAGTCACATACAAACAGAAGCATAGGGAACCAGCATAAGATGTTACAAGGCTGTCCCTCAATCCTGACTGTCTGCTAAGTCCAAACATCCAAGCTGTCTTATCCACCTTTTCCCTGGGAAAATCACACCTCCACAAAAGTTGGCTTTTACTGTATGTTTCACAGACCCACTGTTGTTTACACATTAACAAAAAATAGGATGCAACCCCCTGACAATGTAAGCTATGTACGATACAATGACACAACTGTTTGCACAGTTGTGTAGTGTACTCCTTGTGTTAAATATTACCTATATTATCATATAATATTATGCCTCCCCACACACTCCCTACAGTAGGGAGATGGTTACTTGGAGACCTTGCAGTGGAATTGAGATAGAGAAAGAGATGGAGAGCCCATGTTGATATTGAGATATTTACTTGGGGAGCCAGCAGCAGTGGCAGACAGATGAGGCATGGAGACAGTTAACTGCAGAGTTGGCTGATAGGGAGATATTTACTTGTAGAACCAGCTAAGGGAGGGGAGATGGGCAGCCAGATCATGCAGGTAGATAGTTACTAAATGAGTTCACTGGTGTAGTTAGGTCATTATAGGGTTGGACTGGGGTATAAGAGGCCCACAGGGCTGCTACCCCAAAGGCCTTCCACACCCCTCAGGGCACCCCAAGCGCCCGCTCATCCATCGTTAACCCCTTCCACCCCACATGTGTCTCTTATACTTCATAGCAATTGGGGTAAGGAGGGCAGCAGGGAGCAGCAGGTGGTGATCAAGTCAGGTTCGGCAGAGCCCACTGGGTTATTTCCTGGTGTCCCGCCTGCCCAGTCCAACTATAGGTGGCTCAGTGTGTAGCAATTCTGCCTTGCAGAAGTGGTTGAGGCATGGATATGGTTACTTCATGAGCAGACTCTGTCATGGAAATAAGTATTTGGCTGACTTGGCTGGTTGTGGCAGGGAGATGGTTTGCTATGGCAAGGAAAATGGTTACTTGGAAAGGTGGCTTTGGAAGCATAGATTTGGCAGTTTGATAATATGAAGTATCAACCTATGTCCAGCATTGCACAGTAGGAGGACAGCACCTTTATAGAGAGAGATTTGCTGCCTTAGCCCTTGGAATGTATTAAACAGAGTTGTCATTTGCAGATGAACAATAATACAGTAAAAAAGTAATAAGTAAAAGAGTTAATTCTTCCAGTCATAATTGCACACTTATTGCTTAGCTTTTGCCATCATAACCATCTTCTTCTTCAATTCCTGTTTAACAGGCTGTTCTACAGGCTTGCATGTACCAGGAACCTCTTGTGCAGTGTGGCAATAGTGGCTGCTGTCTGCTGGACAATGTGCAGTGCCAGATCCTTGCCAGATATTCCTGAATTGTGGAGAACAGGTAATTGCCACTAATTGGGAAAATGATCTAAAGGTTTTAATATTAACATTATTAATATATTAATAGTATCTAAACATTTATCTAAAAATGTACTTTAAATGGATCGGCAAGTTTAGAAACAGTAGTGGCTGACTATTGAGTTCAATGGATCACTCCCATTCTAACAGCCCTTATATGTTGGTGGGAGATGGGAGCCCAAGGAAAGTCTCCCATAGGGCTCAATGGCACTCTGCAGCTCCAACCCGGCCCAAGGAAAGTCTCCCATAGGGCTCAATGGCACTCTGCAGCTCCAACCCGGCCCAAGGAAAGTCTCCCATAGGGCTCAATGGCACTCTGCAGCTCCAACCTGGCCCAAGGAAAGTCTCCCATAGGACTCAATGGCACTCTGCAGCTCTAACCCGGCCCAAGGAAAGTCTCCCATAGGGCTCAATGGCACTCTGCAGCTCTAACCCGGCCCAAGGAAAGTCTCCCATAGGACTCAATGGCACTCTGCAGCTCCAACCCGGCCCAAGGAAAGTCTCCCATAGGGCTCAATGGCACTCTGCAGCTTCAACCTGGCCCAAGGAAAGTCTCCCATAGGGCTCAATGGCACTCTGCAGCTCCAACCTGGCCCAAGGAAAGTCTCCCATAGGGCTCAATGGCACTCTGCAGCTCCAACCTGGCCCAAGGAAAGTTTCCCATAGGGCTCAATGGCACTCTGCAGCTCCAACCCGGCCCAAGGAAAGTCTCCCATAGGGCTCAATGGCACTCTGCAGCTCCAACCCGGCCCAAGGAAAGTCTCCCATAGGGCTCAATGGCACTCTGCAGCTCCAACCCGGCCCAAGGAAAGTCTCCCATAGGGCTCAATGGCACTCTGCAGCTCCAACCCGGCCCAAGGAAAGCCTCCCATAGGGCTCAATGGCACTCTGCAGCTCCAACCTGTCCCAAGGAAAGTCTCCCATAGGGCTCAATGGCACTCTGCAGCTCCAACCCGGCCCAAGGAAAGCCTCCCATAGGGCTCAATGGCACTCTGCAGCTCCAACCCAGCCCAAGGAAAGCCTCCCATAGGGCTCAATGGCACTCTGCAGCTCCAACCCAGCCCAAGGAAAGTCTCCCATAGGGCTCAATGGCACTCTGCAGCTCCAACCCAGCCCAAGGAAAGTCTCCCATAGGGCTCAATGGCACTCTGCAGCTCCAACCCGGCCAAGGAAAGCCTCCCATAGGGCTCAATGGCACTCTGCAGCTCCAACCCAGCCCAAGGAAAGTCTCCCATAGGGCTCAATGGCACTCTGCAGCTCCAACCCGGCCCAAGGAAAGCCTCCCATAGGGCTCAATGGCACTCTGCAGCTCCAACCCAGCCCAAGGAAAGTCTCCCATAGGGCTCAATGGCACTCTGCAGCTCCAACCCAGCCCAAGGAAAGTCTCCCATAGGGCTCAATGGCACTCTGCAGCTCCAACCCGGCCCAAGGAAAGTCTCCCATAGGGCTCAATGGCACTCTGCAGCTCCAACCCGGCCCAAGGAAAGTCTCCCATAGGGCTCAATGGCACTCTCTAGCTCCAACCCGGCCCAAGGAAAGCCTCCCATAGGGCTCAATGGCACTCTGCAGCTCCAACCCGGCCCAAGGAAAGTCTCCCATAGGGCTCAATGGCACTCTGCAGCTCCAACCCGGCCCAAGGAAAGTCTCCCATAGGGCTCAATGGCACTCTGCAGCTCCAACCTGGCCCAAGGAAAGTCTCCCATAGGGCTCAATGGCACTCTGCAGCTCCAACCTGGCCCAAGGAAAGTCACGATAGCAAAGCTTGAATGAATCCAAAACTTTCGTACTCGGCATGACGGATACGAAAAAGTCACGACAATTCCCACAAGTCGTAACGCTACGAAAAAGTCGCGACAATTTGCGAAAAAGTTGTAACGGCTACGAATAAGTCACGACAATTTACGAAAAAATCGCAAAATACTGATCATTACGAAAAAAACGCATTCGGGCGCTTTTCAGACGTTCGTGGATTAGTAAATGTGCCCCATAGTATTAGTGGTTGTATTTAAAGTTTATGTATGTGAGTGTATAGATTGGTAAGTATAGGTTGTGTGTGCTGGGTTTACTTGGGTGGGTTGAACTTGATGGACTCTGGTCTTTTTTCAACCCTATGTAACTATGTAACTATGTAACTATGTGTTCCTACATCTTCTCACTGGGTCTCCATAGCTGATACCCTTGGGACCAATGAAGTACTAGGCTGGAGCCTTAAGTTGAAGGAAATTAAACTTTTCTTTAACCTTTAGTATGTTATACAAGGACCTGTTTTCAGTCCATCATCATTATTTATATTGTATATTTGTTTTCTAAATTTCTATCCTTGCTCTGGCTCTTTCCAGTCTGCAGCTGAAAGTGCTCAGAACCATACTGGTTAAGGAGAGATGGGCATTGTGTATTTTAGCTCACTACCCATCCATGAATTGCTCCTGTAGCTAGGAGGTCAGTGCAAAAACTATTCAACTTTGAAAACCCATTCAGTTTTTAGCTAAAATATGGACAACCAATCTATGAGTGTAAAGCTCTGTGGCAAGCTTGCACCATGTTAGTATGTAAGTAATAGGGATGCACTGAATCCATTATCTTAGCGTCCAGCCAAACCCTGAATCCTATGCAAAAGATTCAGCTGAATACTAAACCGAATCTGAATTCTAATTTTCATATTAAGGTAAGAAAGGGTTAAAGAGAACTCTGTCAAAAAAAATGTTTAACTTCCGTGCATATGTGACACAAAGTCACATGATTTTAAGGATTCGGTTCAGTCAGAGGCTTGGATTAGGCCAAATCCGAATCCTGCTGAAAAAGGCAGAATCCTGGATTCGGTGCATCCCTGGTAAGTCAGGGAACCATATTTAATGAATTTAGGTGGTTTGTCTTGTTTTGTTATTTGCAGATTAGCCACTGACCTGCAGGACTTCTTAACATTGTTTTTTATTTTTTTTTGTAACCCAGAACCCACAGGTGGTGATGGCAACTTGGCTCTGACATTAGACATCTGTGATCTTATTGAAGTTCTTTATTCTTCATCCACACCGCAGAATTTCCCCACCATGCCACAAGTCACCACTAACACTTCTCAGATACTGAAGAACTACAAAGAGGACCTGCTGGCCAGCTTTTTCTTCCAAGGGCGGCAGAAAAGACAAGCCCAGGTTGGCTACAACGTCAACTCCTTTGGCTTACGTTTTGGCAAAAGGGCAACTAAACTTAAAAATCGAAATTCCCTTAAGCCCCAGTTTGGAAGCAAGAATCAATTTTCCATTCCGCTGAATGCTCTGCGACACGCCTTCTGCGTGGAATAGCTCCCAGCTACAGGGACTATAAAGTCTTATTATATGCAAGCTCCGTAGATTTATCATTCTACAGAAAAATATTCTCATCTTTGTGTCATTATCCGCAATCTGAGTCTTTCACAGTAACAAGCCCTCAGCGCGCAGCATTCTTATGATGTTACCTAGAAACCTAAGTTCAGAATAGAGGGTTCCCTTATGGGATGAATGGTTAAAGCTTTCTAAGTTAGTCACAACATAGCACCATTTATAAGAAAAAAAAGTGCACAATAAATTCACACAAGTTACCAAATGTCTGTGCATTGTGAGCACATAAAGGGCAACTCATATTGTTCAACACTTCCAAACAAACCATTTATTTTACTGTGTTATAGAAAGATTTGTTACCAAGAGTATGTTTACAGTTGTCCACAAGATGTTGGTTGAAGACGAATGTATATATTAACCTAAAATAAAGGGGAAATATAAAACTGATTTATAATTATGATTTATTTAATTATAAATGACAAAAAAAGGATATAATTTATCTGTATTTGCATTAACATATACAGGTATATGTTGCTGGAGCTGGAGCATTCTGATGTATAGCATACTTTCAACCAAAGGGTGAAAATAGAATATAGAGAAGAATTCCACAGCTTACTTGTATAGGTATGGGACCTGTTATCCAGAATGGGGTTTTCTAGATAAGGGATCTTTCCATAATTTGGATCTCCATAACGTAAGTCTGCTAAAAATTATTTAAATATTGAATAAACCCAATAGGGCTGTTCTGCCCCCAATAAGGGGTAATTATATCTTAGTTGGGATCAAGTACAAGTTACTGTTTTATTATTACAGAGAAAAGGGAATCATTTAACCATGAAATAAACCCAATAGGGCTGTTCTGCCCCCAATAAGGGGTAATTATATCTTAGTTGGGATCAATACAAGGTACTGTTTTATTATTACAGAGAAAAGGGAATCATTTAACCATTAAATAAACCCAATAGGGCTGTTCTGCCCCAATAAGGGGTAATTATATCTTAGTTGGGATCAAGTACAGGTACTGTTTTATTATTACAGAGAAAAAGGGAATCATTTAACCATTAAATAAACCCAATAGGGCTGTTCTGCCCCCAATAAGGGGTAATTATATCTTAGTTGGGATCAAGTACAGGTACTGTTTTATTATTACAGAGAAAAGGGTATCAGTTTTAAAATTCTAAATCATTTGATTATAATGGAGTCTATGGGAGACGGGCTTTCCGTAATTCTGAGCTTTCTGGATAATGGGTTTTCGGATAAGGGATCCCATACCTGTATTACAATAGAATTCTGCAATAATGCTATCAGATGAAATGATGTATGCCATTTATAATCTGTAAAAAGAGTGAAATGTGATTTTAAAAAATTGTCTATTTTCAAGTGAATTGAAATAACCCAATCATCTGGCATGTATATTGTATACCTCAGATGAACTGTGAGTCTTAGCCCTAAACCTTTCACCAGTACAAATTAAAGGAAAACTATACCTGCATAATGAATACTTAACCAAGAGATACTCTATATCTTATTAAGAGGCCTATTAAAGAATCTTACCAAACTGGAATATATATATATCTCAATAAATATTGTCCTTTCACATCCTTTCCCTTGAGCCGCCATTTAGTGATGGGCTGTGTGCTCCCTCAGAGATCAGCTGACAGGAAATAATGCAGCTCTGACTGTAACAGGAAGTAGTGTGGGAGCAAAAGGCAGAACTCTGCCCAGTAATTGGCTGATGGGGCCTAGCATGTATGTGTGCCTTGGCTTGTTTGTGTGCACTGTGAATCATATGATCCCAGGGGGCGGCACTTTATATTTAAAATGGCAATTTTCTATTTAGGATTACCCAATAGTACACACGGCTAAAAAAGTATATTTTTATGAAAATTGTTTATTTATATGGAGCAGGGTTTTACATATGGGCTGTAGAGATCTACATTGTTCAGGGGTATAGTTTTTCCTTTAAGGCCTATGGTACACTCAGCTCCCAGTTCCATGTATACCAAATACCTTAATACTATCAATACTGTTTACAAAAGATATACACTCTTAAATAAAACTAATCGTATCACACATTTTATTAATTACAAAGTTAACAGTATAGACTACAATAACCCATAGAAATATAACATAGTAGCCTTCCCTCATACACATGTACAGGCTGCTTTCCCTTGTGACATGCTCTTTATTTAAGGCTATATTTACATCATCGTGCTCTCTCATCCCCTTTTATTGTATAAGAATGTGTTGTTACTCTGAAGGAGTTTGCATTATGTGAGTGTGACTGCTGGGCGGAAGAGCTTGTTGTGATGTGCCCTGTTTGACTTGCGTGGAAAATCACCAAAGATTGTGTATAGGGACCTTGTAATGGGAAATGCAGGGGCGACAAAGACATTGTGATATAGACTTACTGAAGTAAATGGCTTGTCAACTAGCACATAGCAATTTGTGTGTAAACTGAATTGTTATTTTATCTTAAAGCGATAATGTCATGAAAATAAAAAGCTTTTACCAGAGCCTAACACCATGTATATTTTTGTGTAGTTTGAGAGCAGCTCTTGCTATAAGGTAAAGGGAAAACCTTGCCTCAGGGGGCATTATGTGGCAGCGCACCTGGGAACTCTGGTAACTTTAAGAGATGAATTTAGATTTTTAAAACAGAATTTCAGCTCAACCGTGATCAGGCGCGGATTTGTGGTGAGGCCACAAAGGCCAGGGCCTAGGGCACCAGAAATGTAGGGGCGGCATGCTGCTCAGCCGCAATATAATTTTGCTGATACGGAGCAATGGGGACCAGACTCTCCCCACTGCTCCGTATGCGACCGAAGCGGCGCGCATGCGCGGGGGAGGAGGGGGCTGGTCTGAGGTGGGCAGGAGGCGAAAGGGGGCAGCCTTGGAGCGCCCCATTCTCAAATTCGACCCTGACCGTGATTTCACCCTCTGCACCAGCATTGACCCCCCCCCCCAACTCCAACGCAAAAGAGGGGCAGCATCAGGGCTAGGATTGCCAGCTTTTTTTGCCAGGCAAGGGGCGGGTGGTGATGTCATGGGGGCAGGGAGAAGGTGGGGCCATGGTGTCTTGGGACTGGGAAGAGGCGGGGCAGTGACATCACTGGGCAGGGCCGTCGCCACGTCAATCTCAGTGAGTCCTGCCCAAAGGCCCGGATTTGTGGAAAGGCCACAAAGGCCCGGGCCTAGGGCGGCAAAATTTGGGGGGCGGCATGCCGCCCCGCCGCACCAAAATATTAAAGTTTATTGCGCAAACGGAGCAATGGGGAACTCTCCCCCACTGCTCCGTATGCGATTGAAAAGGGCCGCGCATGCGCAATCGCGAGTTCGCGCATGCGCGGGGGGAGGTTCGGCGTTCACGCATGCGCAGGGGGCGTTCGCCGTTCGCGCATGCGCAGGGGGCCATGACAGAGAGGGGGCGGCCTCGGGGCGCCCGGCCAACAAATCCGGCCCTGCCTGCCCGGTTTTCCTAATTTTGAAAACCAGACAGGAGGTTTTGACCCAGACTGCCTATCTGAAAACCGTGCTGTCCGGGTCAAAACCGGACAGGTGGCAACCCTAATCAGGGCTGCTTTTTAAAGCTGTGGCAGTCCCTGGAAGAATTATAGACATATTTTGCACTCACAAAGAACAAAGCATTTTCTGACTGTCTAGATATGTACACATCAGTGTATGAAAGGTATCAGCATCGGGGCAAGTGTCTCACAGGACTCACAGCAGGAACCTTTATCTGAAATGAGCATTGCCAGTGGTACTGCCTCAAACTGCCTGTGGCTAATTTAGCTATACGTCTATAAGAGAAATTACTGATTGTTTCAAATGCATAGATTTAAGCCTCTTTTGTGGAAGAAAATAACAGGCTTTGAATAAATAACAAGCAAATAAAAATATTACAGAAATGCCTTTTATGTAACTATGAAGGCCAGAGCCTGGAACAATTATATAATTCTAGGTACATTATTAGGACGCTGTGGTTTCATTCAAATAACCTTTTAGTAAGATGCAGCCATGGATATCAGTTCAAAATCGATCTATTTTTTTTTCTAATCTGCCTCTCTCTCTGTATCAGATTAGTGATGCCAGAAATCAAAAATGCAAGATTTTTATTATTACAGAGCAGTTCTGAGCTTCAGCAAAGGAGTGGCAGATTGTAGGTATCTCTCCCAGGCCATGTTGCCAGTAGTTTAGGGAACCCAGTGGATAGGGAATCAGGATAGAGGAGTTCCCAGAGGTGATCCAGGCCACTATGGGGTGTCACAGAGTTGAAGTGAGATTGCTCAGGGGAGTGTCAGCCTGTCTTTGGCTCTGCATTTGATATTGCCTGTACCACTGGTCTCTGAGAAACTGCGTTGTGAGTAAACCCTGTGGGTGTTCAATAAACTCTTTCTGTTTTGTTGTTTGCAAGAACCTCAGGTGCCCCCCTGTCTTTATTTTTCTGTATAGCAGTGTAACCCTTTCTTGGCACACTCGCTTCTTTTGGGCTGTATACTTAGACAGGAGATTTTTAAGTTCTCTTCGCAAATGTGAAAGATACTGGGATTTAGCACAGTGCCTCCACCTAGTGGACACTGAAGAGCACACCTCAGGGGAAATAATTACACACACACTTTGCAGCAAGGATAACCTTTTTTTTATAACAGTTAAAATAGTATAAACATAACTTTATGGATAACTGATTATCCTGCCCTGAGGAACCCATGCAGTCTATCACTCCTGGCACAGTCTCTGTAGGTGCTCAGTCCCAACTTGGATCCGGATAGACCCCAACCCTTAAATCAGTTCAGTCCCTTCCCCAAGAGCTCTTAAGTCCCCCCAGGTAGCGCTACCTGCCCCAGAGTACCTTCCCCTATGGAAAGGTGGCTGCTCCCATGTAGCAGGCAGGCAAGCAATACCTCAACCTCCTCTTCCACTTAGCGAAGGCCCATTCTGGGTGGGAGAGTTAAGTGTAACCCATGTCCTACTGGTACTAGTCCGGGAAGGCAGTTATTGAGCCAAAATAGAGCTTATACTTAAATCTGTTTAAAAAACATTGAAACGTTAAACCCAATAGATCAAGTACAAGATAGTGTTATATTATTACAAAGAAATAATTTTAAACTTTCTGCATAATGGTTTTCCAGACAAGGGATTCCATTCCTATATCATATTTATTACTATTTATACATGGTAAAGCTGGTGATGTTGGGGGGCATGGCTGGTGACTTTGGGCTACCAAGGCACACTTACACTGCTCACATGATGTTTTGAACCGGACAGCAAGGTGCATGCAAGGGTGTGCGCAGGGTTTCTTTAAAGATTTTTTGTGAGGGGCCTGGTCCAGTGTCGGCCTGGGGATGGCGGGGTGTGCTTCGACTGGTGGGGCCCAACAGGACTGGGGCCATCAGGTTTTCTCCCAGTACACCGGCAGGCCTGTCTGACCCTGGCCTGGCTGGTCTGAGGTATGCCATGTCTGATAAAAAGAGTATGTGTTTTGCTAGGGCACTCTTAGCCATTTTGGGAAACACTCAAAAAAGGAAACAAGTGATATCTAAGCAGATTTTCAAACAGTTGTAACCCAGAAAGCAGTGTTAAAACACTTAGGGGTATATTTATCATGCTGTGCACAAAATGGTGTAAAACATTACTGGTGATGTTGCTCATAGCAGCCAATCAGATTGCTTTGGTGTTCCAACTAGAGATGTAGCAAACTGTTCGCCGGAGAACTAATTCGCACGAAAATCGGGTGTTCGCAAGTTCGTGAACTTTTAGCGAAGTTCGCAATTTTGGGTTCACCTTAGCTGGAGCCAAATTTTGACCTCTCACCCCAGAGCCAGCAGATACATGGCAGCCAATCAGGCAGCTCTCCCTCCTGGACCACCCCCGGACCACTCCCTTCCATATATAAACCGAAGCCCAGCAGCCATTTTACATTCTGCCTGTGTGTGCTTGATGAGTTAGCATAGGGAGAGAGCTGTGCAGGGGTTTGAGGGACAGTTTAGGTAGCTTTGCTGACTAGTAATCTACTTTCTACTGCTCTGTATGTAGCTGCTGGGGGCAGCTGTCCTGCTGATCTCATCTGCTGTAACCCAATAGTCCTTGTAAAAGCAGTTTATTACACAAGTTTAGGAATGTAGTGTGATTTCCGCCCTTTACAGCACAAAACGCAACGCTGTATCAACAACGTATTTTTCAGAGAAATTTTTACCCTTGATCCCCCTCCTGCATGCCACTGTCCAGGTCGTGGCACCCTTTAAACAACTTTAAAATCAGTTTTCTGGCCAGAAATGGCTTTTCTAGGTTTTAAAGTTCGCCTTCTCATTGAAGTCTATGGGGTTCGCAAAGTTCGCAAAAGTTCGCACTTTTTGGCAGAACGGGTTCGCGAACTTTTTTTGTGAGGTTCGCTACATCTCTAGTTCCAACTGTTGCCCTGGGCAACACCACTGGTAATGCTTCACTCCACTTTTTTCACAGCATGATAAATATACCCCTAATAATCACTGCCATTGCAGTCCCAGAATCAGGTGAAAATGCTTATTTAATCAAAATTATGGCATTTAACTTGAAGGCCTATCTCTTGACATGCAGACAGGTTGCTAGGCAATGCAAGAGGTTTGTTTTGTTTTTTTTAAAGAGAGTAAGTTCCCATGATCCCCTGGGGTGGTAGGGGCAGAGGAATGAGAAGGGGGAGCAGGGACTGGGAGTTCCAAATAGTGCTAGGTAGGTATGTGAGAAGAAGTGAGGCTGCCAGCAAGAAGCAAGAGACCTGCTGAGCTTGGGATCTGCCCTACAGGGCAATGGCTCCACATCACAACTGCAAAGTAATATCTTTTTTCTCTTCACCTGTAGATAATGAGGCTACAATTTTACTGTTATTGTTAATTTTTGTTACATAACTTTTAATTTTTGTTCATTACCTCACCTATATTTATATATATATAGCAGTCTCTCATTCAAGCCACTGCCTGGTTGCTAGTGTAAACAAGACCCTAGCAACCGGATAGCTGTTGAAAACCAAACTGTAGAAGTGCAAAACAGAAACCTAAATAAATGAAAAAATAAAATAAATGAAGAAGACCAATTGCAAATTGCGGAAAGCGGGACAGTTGGGGGGTATGGTAATCCTACGCACATTGGGCATCAAACTGCTCAGTAAACCCCTGGCACTCATATTTATGATGTTTTATCTTGTGCTTAAAGGAACAGTAACACCAAAAAATGAAAGAGCTTTAAAGTGCCCTGCACTGGTAAAACTGGTGTGTTTGCTACAGTAACACTACTATAATTTATATAATAAGCTGCTGTGTAGCCACGGGGGTAGCCATTCAAGCTGGAAAAAAGGAGAAAAGGCACAGGTTACATAGCAGATAACAGATAAGTTCTGTAGAATACAATAGTGTTTTATCTGTTATCTGCTATGTGCCTGTGCCTTTTCTCCTTTGAATGGCTGCCCCCATGGCTACATTGCAGCTTATTTATATAAATTATAGTAGACTTTCTGAAGTAAACACACAACTTTTACCAGTGCAGGGCAGCAGCACATTATATTTTAGTTACTTTTATACACTTTCATTTTTTGGTGTTACTGTTCCTTTAATGATATGTAGGGGATAAGTTGCTGCTGATTTGGAAGCTTTGAGGTGATTTTTAGAAATTTTATCAAAACCGCCAAATTTAGGAAAGAGTAGAAAGAGATATTTACACATTTTGGATTAATCAGGATGTGTACTTCCTGACAATGTGTGGATATCTATAGCATGCTGATTTGTGTACTGGCGCTTTGGAACATTGGTGCTGTACTGCTGGGAGTTTGTTACCTGTACATGTTGGAAATCTCCATAAGACTTTACGTATTTGGAACTGAAGCATTTGAGACCTTCCAAATTAGTTGTATTTTCTCACATTTAATAAATTATGTTTCTGACATATATTTTTATTTTAAGGAAATAATGTTTTTTTTTACATTTTTTAGAAATGTAGAAACCTACTGTATATAAGCAATATAATGACCAGAAGCATAAAATCAACTGGAAGCAAAGGGTTAAAGCATAGTCCCTACAGCAGCGGCTCTTAACCAATAATGGAACACAGTGGGTGGGGCTTTATCTTTCAATATGTCAATGTGGTTTATTGTGGGTAACACAAAACACGACGCGTGAATGAATGACTAAAATATGGGACCCTGACTCCTGGGCAGGCAAAGGGCCAACAAGCCCCACAATGAAAGCAACTGCAGGGCCGTTTTCAGGCCTTGGTGGGCCCTGGGCAAAAATCCAAATAGTGATGCCCTATTATCCTGCTGCACGCAGCATGGCACCTTTTTTTTTTTTTTAACTATTTGGCCACACCCCTAAACATCACAACCGTTTCACCAAAACATAACCCAGGTGCCAGAATAATTACCACAGAAGATGGATACTCAGCAAATTTACCTAGCCGTGCCAGTATAAATAATACGAAAAATGTTAACCCCAGCTGTGCCATTGTAATGACTATAGAAATGGCCAATTACCAAAAAATGGCCAATGAGCACTCCAGTACGTCCAGACATGCCAATAAGACCACTGAAAAATGACCAATAAGCACCAATAATGCGAAGGAGAAAGGAATACAGAGGAGACTTTCCTCTATAAGGAGTAAAGCTGGTGCGACCATCGGTCGCACAAAACATCGTCAGATGTGCCACACACCATTCAGGGCTGAATCGGCAGGTAAGGAGGTAGAAACAATAGGATTTCTACCTCCTTCTGGCGATTCAGCGCTGAAGGGAGATTTTGGTCAGGCGCCTTCTATGGCGCCCGATCAAAATTTTCAAACTGGTCCGATCGGCAAGTCGGCCGATATCAGCAGCTTCCTGCGATATCGGTCGACTCGCCGACATACCATACACGCACCGAATATCGTACGAAACGAGGTTTCGTACGATATTATCGGTGCGTGTATGGCCACCTTAATACTTAATACTGCGTAATAATACTTAATACTGCGTATTATTAATACCAATAATACGCAGGGGTCAGTGACAGACTAGGGTAGCGTAGTCCATCCAGACAAGCTGATGTGAAGGGCCCATAAGCCAGCTACTTCATTTTTCCACCTGGCTGTGTCATGTTGTACTGAATGTACTGAATCTGCCTGTTTGGTGTAGACATAGATATTCTGAGACAATTTGCAATTGGTCTTCATTTATTTTATTTTTTCATTTATTTAGGTTTCTGTTTTGCACTTCTACAGTTTGGTTTTCAACAGCTATCCGGTTGCTATGGTCTTATTTACACTAGCAACCAGGCAGTGGCTTGAATGAGATATATATATATATATATAGATATAGATGAGGTAATGAACAAAAATTAAAAGTTATGTAACAAAAATTAACAATAACAGTAAAATTGTAGCCTTGCAGAACAATCGTTTTTTGGATGTTGGGGGTCAGTGAGTGACTCCCATTTGAAAGCTGCAAATAGTCCAAAGAAGAAGACTTATTTCAGAAACTCTTAAAAAAAAGGAAAAAAAATAGCAATAAAGCGCAATTGCAAAGTTGCAAGGAATAGGACATTCTGTAACACAGCAAAGGGTGAAGCACCCATTTAAGCCACGAGCATAGGGAGTTCCCTGCAGGCTCTGCAGCGCTTGTGCTCACCCTGCGCAAGTGTTTTATCTCCTGCTGATGTTGCCTCTTACCCGCAGCCCAGAACCCAGCACCTTTTCATTGTGTCTTGTTCTCTGTTACCTACAGCACAGGCGCAGCAAAACCCCCCAGTTTGTGGATGTTATTATCCTATTTTTGAGCATGAAGGACTCCTAGTAGTTGTGAAAGTTGTCAATAAGCCGGCCTTATATTACGCCCCAATGAGTGTTGCTTTGATTTAGTGAATTGTATTTATTGTTGTGTTTATAAAGTGTATAAATAGTGTGCCTTTTCCCTATATAGGCCCCTAGAGTTGTAGCAGGTTGTATTTTGCATAAGCGGCTGAATAGGATTGTGAAAAAAGTCAAGAATGCTGAAAGAGTTAACTTAATGTGGGGGGGGGGGGTTAGGGGGGGCGGCCGGCATGTCTGAAGGGAGAGACCTTGAATTGCCCATCCTGTTGGCCTTGTGGAGAGTAAACAAAAGGTTCGCTATTTTCAGTGCACAGTGTTGTGCTGTCATCAATATTCCCCCTGCGTGTTCCTCGGGTTTCTTAATCAAAGCATAAATGAACATATTTCTCTCTTTGTAATGGACTCTACCACCATAACTGATATGCACATGAGCTGCCAGGGCCTCCAACGGTTGCTAGGCATCTCCTTGCCCAGTGGGACAGACAGCGCTACTGCTGCTGTGGGAGAGGGAACTGTTATTTAATGGGGGGGGGGGGGGGCAACACTAAATGACTGACTTGTCTCCTTGCATACCCTCTCTGTATTTATTGTATAAAAGCTTGGGATAGAAATAACTTAACTAAATCTGGACTTCGTTTAACGTAATACAGCACGGGGATAAATTGAACGCACTAAAGTTTTAAATGTGACAGCGGATGGTATCATTAATAAAGAGCAATTTTACTTTTATTACTTTTATTTTATATCACACTGTGCGGTGCAGTTTGTGGAAAAGCGCTGTTCCCTTACCTAATTGATATAATGAATTCTTATTTGAGGCAAAACAATTATTATATTTATATATATTATATTTTTGTAATGTTTCAATTATTGTTTTAGTAGACTTAAAGTATAGAGACCCAAATTACAGAATAGCCCCTTATCTGGAAACCCCCAAGTCCCAAGCATTCTGGATAACAGGTCCCATACCTGCATATAAAGAAGAATGAGGAGGAAATCAGCCTTCAATATTCACCATATTGCTGCTATGAGGGCTGCTCTTTGTAATCCTGTAGAATTTGCATTTGTTTATAGCTACAGACAATGAATTCTAAATAAAGTATTGACTTCTTTTACCTTGCAGATAATTACGGGATGAGCTCTGAGGGCCCATGTAAGCGATCACTTTTGGTTGGGGCAAAATCAGGTCACACTTAGCTCTCTACCTTGAACCAGAGCACATTGCATAGTGTACCCTTAGGTGCCTTTACCCATAGGAAACTGCGAGTTGTATTCCAACAACAATTGAAGTAGAATAGTTTAGGGAACGCTGCTCTACTGTTGCCATTTTGTCCTCTTTAGCTTAACCTAGTCTTTCCACATTGCACTACAGTCTTCATCTTTGACATCTCATTCCATCTTGTCCTATAGTTTATAATTCCCTACTCTTTCCATCTTACCCTAGTGTATTGATTTTACCATATTCATGCCCTGCAGTCCACCTTACTTTATCATTTCTGTCTTACCCTACTCTTTCCATCTCACCATAAACTTTCCATCTGTGTCCTACTGTTTCAGTCTACTATACCTTTTCCCACTTTTTCAACAGACAAATATTGCACTGCCTGACAATTTTCCATTTTGGCACTGGAAAAGTAGAAACACATACAATGAAATGACTTAAAATAGCATGTTGCAGGAAATAGAGGTTTATTAAGGGATGAGTGTAGCGATGCTTGTTATTAATACAGAACACTCCTGAGAATCTTTCCAAGATGCCCAACATTAACCCTCATATCTAACAGTGTCACATTCATCGCATTCACTATTGGACCTATGGTCACTGGGCAATCCAGTTGTATGGGTATAGACACAAACTGCTGGAATATCTAGAGATACGGCAGGATGTATATATACTAAAGGGTTAAAGGTAAGATACCATAAACATTAAGTACCTGCTCAGACGTAAGGCTGAATTAAAAACGAATAGAATTGAACTTGAGGTTCGGAATTATGGGAAACTGCCGTTAGGTAGATTGAATGTGTTTGTAAAATGGGATAATGTTGTGATTCTCCAACAGAAAGACTGGCTTCAACACCCATCAGGGCTTTGTTCTGAGAAATCATCTGAAGATTATTTAAAAACAGTACATATTTGCAAATTAAAGTTAAACAATAGTATTACTCATCAGCAACGTAAAATTATCTGGGATCTTTCTTTAAATCCTGGTATGATAATTGAGGACGACAGCTGTAGAACTGCAGCTCTAGAACATACACAACAGAGGATATGATTGTAAAAACTCGACTGACATTGACCGTACGAGTCTTATGAAATGCCTCAGATTCAAATGTATAAAATGTTATGGCAACAAAAAAGTTGGTATTTCCTACACTGTACAAGGTTCATGTTCTTTGGATTCTTTTAATATGTAATTTCTTATGTATAAATCGAATACTGAGCAGAAGAACTGAGATCACAGCCGGAAAGTATAGAGAATGGTGACTGCAACTAGGGCTGTGATGTATCTTCAGCAATAAGCAATGCCAAGTGATCCAGGGCTCCGAGTTCTGCAGGAAAACAAAATGTCAATCATAAAATCATCATAGTAATAATGAATGTTCCATACATTTCAGCTGACTCAGTCCTCTGTCTGTAGGGTGCCTCTTGCAGTTTAACAAATCATAGCTAATCAGCCAGAAAGAATATGACATTGACACATATCAAAGTCATCAACCAACCTAGAACTACATGGGTATAAAGTAGCGACTGGTAGACCTGCTATTAAGGGGCCATCCATCTGTATTGTCAAGTCATAACAACATCTGATTGTATGTTCTTAGTTAAATAACCTAACATTTTGGGGGTGCATGGACAACCTAGAACTCAAATGACAGTATAAAGAACTTGGGTGAGACTAGTTAAAAGCTGCACAGAGACAACAGATACTATTAGGATGTTGTTCAGAGCAGAGTTTAAAGTTAATTGCATTGGAGGGATCCAGATGCAGCTGTAATGATGATACTCTGAATGCAGTTGTCTATATGCATATATTTTACTATTATTATATACCAAGACTAAAGGTAGCCATACACGTTACAGCTCCACTAACATTCAAGGCTGAATCATCAGATATGGAGGGTAGAAACACTAGGAATTCTACCTCTAGCTAACAATTCAGCCCTAAATGCAGATTTTGCTCAGGTGCCTTCAACGGCGCCCAATCAAAATCTTTTGTCCAGGCAGATCGACGAGACAACCAATATCCAAGGCTTTTGCGATATCGGTCGCTTCGTCAATCTACCATACACACTCCAAATAGCATATGAAACGTCATTTAGTCTCACATGGCACGTGTATGGGCAGCTTTACACTTGGGAAGAACTTACTAGGATCAACATCAAGCAAAATAAATAGCAACTCAACTTCAGTTCCATGACTGAAACTATGTTGCACCATAGAAGTGACGTAAAACAGGTGATTACAATTTCCATTATATTATTATACATAGAAGCAAGACAATAGAGTGCATAAGTAAATGACAACTAATTATTTCTTATTGTCCAAGACTGAGGCTGAAGGACAAGACCACCACCTCTAGAATTTTGCCTTGAGGTTGATCTGGATGCAGAACCCTATGGCAATTGCTAGAGCACTTCTATAAGATTTTTTTTCATTTTTACTGACATTTCCAACAGCACCATTCCCATTTCTTAATTTCGGTTTGAAAAAAGATTTTTCTATCACCTTTGAGGCGCAGATATGACAAGAATTCAAGGATGGTTGTAACTGTGTTGTCATCCAAAGAATGGAGCTGGATTCCTGTAGAAAGAACATATGTATAATTGATCTTTCTCATGGCACCATATAATGTGCTGTAACATAAATTGTACCATACCATACAGAAAGAAAATTAAAAAAATAGGAATAACCATAAGACTATGAAGATTTGTATTCATCCAGGTCATGGTATATCTAGTATAAGTCAATCTAAAGCAACTGGACTAAGTACGTTTCACTACTCATCCGAGCAACACCCTATCTTATATATATGCTCTGTTGGGGTCACATGGTCCTGTCTGTTATATGGAACACCAGACACTTCTAGATTATAGTTGGAATCTAACATAAAGTGTGAGATGCCTAAACATATCCTGCTATTATCTACCCAAGTGTGGCATAATCTGCCCATTAACTTTTGCTCAAGAGGGTGTCAGTCTAGGAGAACTCTCATTACCCTATCCTCACACAATCCTCATATATTTACTCCACCCCCAAACTACAGAGAGTTCCAAAGCAATGGATAGGATGCCTAGTCTGAAAAAAGTTTATATTCAAATTTTTTGGGAGAAATGTTTATTTTTTGTCTTTAGATATTATATAAATAACTAAAACCATAAGTCCAATCTGAAGATCTGTTTCACTAATGTCTTAAATCATTATCTATAGCTCATATGTTATATGAAGGGGTCATGAACAAATATTAATGCACAAAGTGGGGCTTGAACCCATACCCACATATATATATTCTGCCATTAGCAGCATGGGTAGCCCTACCTGGGCATGCTAGCAGTTGAGTTTGAGCCTCTCTTGCCCATCATTGACTGCTTTATTCTATATGTGGCATGGGGAAAAGTACTGTTAGGCCACAATAGATAGATGCGCTAAACCAACAACTACTGATGTACATTTAATCCTCAGCTATTTAACTAATAAGGTTATTCTTAACTGGCCAATTTTCTTTTCCTTTAATGAAGGTCTGAGGATGAGGAGTTATGCAGAGTGGCCTTCCCTCTCCCACACTCACTTACCATATGTATCTTTTCCAGACTTAAATATGTCTTCCACTGCCTCCCTTTTCCCAGCTATATTTCCTTTATCAGTCAGAGTCCGATGAGCATCTGTTCGTGACAAAAGCAACAGGTTCATATCACAGAAAATACATTTCCTTAAAAGCAGGTTCACCATTAACATTTAGTATGCTGTTGATAATGTTTAATTTTAGCAATTAATTTTGTCTTGTAAGGAATATAAACCTGATCTCTATAACAGGAACAAAAGCACTAGGGCCAAGATCATCAGGAGGACCTGCCTTTATGTGTGTGGGAAGAAACTGAGCACCAAGAGGGAATGAATACAAGCGTAATCTCTATGAAGAGACCACCCTGGTTGGATTCCAAGCGAGAGTGAGCCCCCAGTGCTATTCAGCGTGAAAGGTAAGTGACATCATTAGAATGAGAACTTTATGCGGATTAATGCCCAAGGCTAGCAATCCTTTGAGGCTGGTAAACTCTGTGCAGCTTCAGTAAGTGCCCAGCGCTAGCCTGGCATTTGGGTCAGAAAAGAAAAATAAGCATAGAAATCTGTACCCAAGGGCCCCCGATAACAGTTTGTTCCCAGATGTATATTGTGTATTAATGGTATTATATTCCAGTAACTTAATTGGTGCCAAAAATTAAGCAAATAAATATATAAGTACACCATTTTACCAGAAGGAGGTAAAAGGTGTGTGGCACAGCATGGGTGGGGGGAGCGGACACCTGGTGGGCCCTGGATAATTCAGTCCCACACTGAATACTTGCTGTCTTTCAGGTCTGACCATAAAGCATAACAAAGAAATAGATTAGAAATGCTACACATTGAGCTTCATTTATGATTGCAAGTGCAGTGTAAAATTTGGGGCAAAATGTGCCATGTTTTTTTCCCAAGCATGCAGCATTTTGTTTCCCCATAATGCTGGTTTAATTGCAGCCATGAGGGGTAAAAATGAATTACACTTGGCATAACTTATGCATCAAAACACAAAAAACTGCAAATTTGTTGCAATTGCCACCTTTAAGGTGCCAGTAGTTTCTGCTGTGTCAGCTGATGCGTTTTAATGCAGCCATTTTAGTGCAACCTTGACTGGCAAGTTCCTGTAGACAACTACAAAGGCCTGGATCATTACAATCAGTGCCAGACTTAGCCAGACAGCTGCCCTAGGCAACCCGGATCCGGAGTAGGGGAGCAGAAGAGGTATGTGCCTAGCACCCAGTTATAGGCTTTAGTTCTTTAAGTGAAATCTGTTGCAAGGTATTGTAGTTGATATAGATCAGGAAATAGGAGTTGTGCAAGGTCAGGTGTCAGGGATATCTGGAGCTTTTGCTATACCATTTCCCAAGGATATAAACATGGACTTTGCTCTGCCTTTGGCCTGCTCCCTCTAGTGGTAGAATAAAGAATCCATTGGGAATGATTCATATTTAGCCCTGGCGGGATTTGTATTTATATATTATATAAATTATATATTCTTTTTATTATATGATTCATTCCTTTTGATTTATCTAAATCTTATCTTATTCTATATTCAGGTATGAAGCCAGGCTGAACTTTCCACAGCTCCTATGACAAGGAGATTCCCATTTGTGAACAGAGCACAGTGTTATTGGTGGTATGAAGGGTAATACTTACGTGGTCCAAGTAAGTATCCAGCGCTGTTTAATGTCCATCCCCTTTTATCTTTAGGCTAAAAAACACAGTATATAAGTAAGAGTTGAAAAAAGCAGATCAGAAATGGAAAAAAAAAGAAAAAACTTAAGAATGCAAAACCTAACAGAAAACTGAATATTTGTTTTAATCATAAGTGAAAGGAAACTGTGTATTATTATTTCATCCCCCAACATTGCTCACTCCCAGTAAAGGGGGCGCAGTGCCCTCTAGGGTGCTTTACTTTAAATAATATCATTGTTTCCCTTATCTGGATTGTGGATTCTTTTAGCCTACACCTTCGGTGGGGGAAACATTTTCTATGTTATAGGCAGTGTCGGACTGGCCCACTGGGAGTTTTCCTGGTATCCCGGTGAGCCAGTCCAGGCTTCTGCAGACCCTCCTGGTCACCCAACCATTTGCCTTGTATGCCTATACCATGGCCATTACTCAGTTCAATATGAGAAAAATACAGAAGACGTGGAGAAAAGGATAGATGATAGTATGTAAAATGAAGTAAGTAAGAGATTAAAGAGGGTAAACAGAGAAGGAAGGATGGTCTTGAGATTGGGCCTGAGTTCTAAGGTTTTCTGGTGGGCCCTTGGCTCCCCAGTCCAACACTGGCTATAGGTGCCCTTTAAAGTGATTGTGAGGTGTTTGATGCTTTCTATCATCCCCACCCTCCCCAAATCACCCCCTAAGGAAAAATGCTATTTTCCAGGATGCCAAAAGACCTGGTGCACAAGACTATAATCAGAGGCTTAGTTTTTAAATGGAGGATACAGGTTACCGACTACTAATTAAAGTTATGGCTGTACTTGCTGTAAGGCAACTAAACGTTAGATCAAACCTTAGCTGGTTCCTGCCATGGGGGGAGATTAGGGCGAAAGATTCGGAAAGGCTCTGCTGCTGTTTACAATTGTTCTGTACGAAAATTTTGTGACTTTCGGATTGCCAATACGATATTATTGTGACTAATACGATTTTTTCGTAAGCATTTTCGTGATATTTGCGATCTTTAGAAATTTCCGTTTCCAATCCAAATTTTTCCCATTCGGGATTCCAACTCATGTTTTGATAAATCTGCCCCTTAGTAGTGCCAGATAGATAGGGTGACAAGCACCCCAATGCTAATAAATAATTGTGTCAAATAGACACGGTACTATGCAACCCAAGATGGAGAATTACTGTTGTAAGCGAGAAAGGGTAACCTGTAAGGCATCAAGGAGAATAGTGTTGTAATCCACATAGGAGAATAGTGAGCTTACATAGACCAAACCATGGAGTAATAATGGTGTCAGCGAGACAGTGTTGGCCACCCCTTACCCATAGTGTTCTGATAAACAGAGTATTGTTTATTTACCCCACCAAGTTCAAATTGTGCTGTCAGACAGACAAGGTAGCATTCACCCCTCCCAAGAGGAATAGCCAGGGTGGCAATGCAAATGCATATTCACAATTCCCTTCCCAGCAATGAAGCACTGAAATGCAGTGTATTTTATAACTTGTTCAGATGCATCTGCAGGTACTCTTGTGCTGTACGGTCAACTGAACACATTGCAACTAGTTATATTCCGTCACTGATTGGGCATTTTGTTTTGTATAAACATGTAAAAAAAACGTGGTTGAGTTTGAGATCAATTCAACTTAAAGGAGAAGGAAAGTCATTTTGGCATTTTACTGCCAATAGATTTGCCACATTAGTGCCACCTAGAACACTATATTTATTCTGCAGAAACCATTAACATACCCGAGTATACAGCTTTAAAAGCTTTCTCCGTTTGCTTAAGACAGCAGCTGCCATTTTAATTAGCTTCTTTCCTGCAGTCTAGCCCTTATAGCTGAGATCACACATTCCTAAGGGAGGGGGGAGGGAGTTTTAGCATTCTAGTGGGGGGGGGAGCAGGAGAGGAGAGAGAGGAGAGAACTGTGCAGACTCTGGCCCTGGGAATTAAGGATGTTTCTGAGACAGGAAGTCAGACACTGGAACATCATGTTTACAAAAAAAGAGACAAGAAATCCTGTGTTTCTTGTGATAGAGGACTCAGTGCAGCATTACTGTAAGTGCTTATGGCTGTATTTACATAGACCTTTCTGATGAAGCTTCCTTTGTATTTACCTTTCCTTCTCCTTTAATAAAAAATCAATCCACACAGGGCCAGAACAAGTATCACAGGTCGGTGTATATTATAAAGAAGAAGCAGTGGTTTCTTACCAATAGGGCAAAGCTAAAGCTTTCAGCCACCATCCCACAGAGAAGAAGAGAGATACATAATAGGAACTGATAACTCCTCATCTAGGAAAGATAATGAACAGTGTGGGTTACGTGTCTATATTCATAGAGAGGCTGCTTAGTCTGCTGTATGTGAGTCAGCTGAGGCCCATACTTATCAGCCCATCAACAACAACTCCCCAAAATCTACAGCTACGGCCCCGCAGTTTAACAGTTCTCGAATTCTTTTGACTCCCTTTAGCTGTAGATTCTTGACTCTCTACCAGCTGAGTCCCTTATAAACCAGATATAAGCAGATTCCAGCACAACCCATTACACCAAGGGCCACGACATACTGAGATTTTACTTGCAGATTTGGGAATGGATGGCAGAATGTTTATACTGTCATATTATGTATTTTATTATATATAGTTTTTCTGGAAATACTAGGTATTTACTATAATGTATGAGACCCTGTGACTGCTGGGGGTGCCAGGAGGGCTTTCTCAGTCCCAAAGTTTATTGTAAGCTCTAGAATAAAATGATTTTGCTGTGTGACCCAGTAACAGACCCAGTTATGCATTTAAAGGGGAACTACACCCAAACACAAGATTTTTGAAAATAAAAAATAATTTCAAGCAACTTTACATTATACATCTATTAAAAAATGTGCAGCCTTTTCATGATTTTTAATGTAATAATATGGTTTGGAACAGTTCCCTAAGCCCCGCATCCTCCCAATCCCACAATTCCCTGCACTGGGATATCAATAAGGAAAGGAACATCACAGTGCAATGCATTGTGGGTTATGTAGTTCCTGCATGCTGTCTGTAAGCTGTGGAGAAGTTGTTACAATTTGTAACATCAATGTTTTAGTCCCTCCTCCCCTGCCAGAATTTCAAATGATGCAGAAAGAGAAGAACTGTTTTGCAGCTGGATTTCAGACTTTTTGAAGGAACATATAACACATAGAACCATGCTGACACACACATTTGTATAAATGGGAGCTGATGACTCAGAACCCCTATACCAAAAGAATTGTTCAAATGTATTTATATTATTTGCTTGGTTTAAATGGGTAGACAATTTGCAATTGGTCTTGGTTTTTTTTTTGTTTTCATTTGGTCAACATTTTTGTTCTGTAGCTCTCCAGTTTATTTCAGTAGCTTTCTGGTTGCTAGGGACCCTCTTACTCTAGTAACCAGTCAGTGGCCTGGAAATCAGAAAAGAATATGATAGAAGACCTCCATAAGCAATACAAAAACATGCTTATCAGTGACCCTTATAGCATTTAACATTGCAATCTGGAAGGAGACAGAATAGGAAGAAATTCATTAATAACCAATGGAAATGTTGCTAAGAACAGGCCAGTGTATAACATAGTAACTAGTAAAGGGGCAGTATAATCCCTTGTGCCACACTAGTGCAATGAATAAGGCTTGTGCTAAACACAATCTTTGCCTGTTGTTTTCTTGAGCAATAGGGCAAATAGGGAAACTGAAGCGACTCCATATTTGGTCCCTGCAAGGTAGATAATTAGATTCCCATTATACAACCCCCCTCCCTTCAGTCTTTGTTGAGGTTTTTGTTAGTAGGAGTCTATTTTGCAGGGGTTTATATTTGCATTGGGAATTTAATTATCTACATTGCAAGGACCAATCATGGAGCTGATTTTGTCTCCCTGTTTAGTAGAGAGTCTGAAAGAAAAATAGGAGAGGGGCTGAACAGGAAGATAAACAATAAAAGTAATAATAACAAAAAAATGCCTCGCAGAGCCATAGTTTCTGTCTACGGGTCAGTGACCCCCCATTTAAAAGCTTAAAAGATAGAGAAGAAGAAGGCAAATAATTCAAAAACTACAAGGTGACCAATTGAAAAGTTGCTAAGAACAGGACATTATGTAACAGACAAATAGACAATGTAAGAGTGAACTACACTTTGCTGAGATGCAAAATGCCATCTGCTGACTGGTTTCTATGGGTTACTAGAACAGCAGGATGGAGTTACTTATTACATTATCTTTTATTACACAGTTTTATAAATCTGGGTATGAGACCTAGCAAAGCATATTTAATACAGAGGGGCTTATTTATAAACACTGGGCAAATTTGCACCTGGACAGTAACACATAGCAACCAGCGATTAGCCTCTTTTTTTAACCAGCTGAAGGTAGAATGAAAGTATTTGATTGGTTGTCATGGGTGACTGCCCAGGTGCAAATTTTCTACCATTCATAATTGAGCCCCAGTAAGTCAAGAGAGTCTGGCCAGCAGCCTTCCATGTGTCGCATAACTACAACTACCATAGTAGCTCTTTCCATAGTAGATCCAGATAACTGATTCCTGACCTGATAATGATTGATAAAACTGCAGAGAGTCAACACCAGGCACCATAACAAGAGACAACTGGGCAGGTAGGTCATGCCTGTTCCATACCCCGGCGCAGCCAACAGTCCCATACACTCCCAGTACCTCCCAGTATACACACAGGCAGAACATACAGGTGCTGGAAAGCATGAAAACCAACACTAGAATGCAAAGAGCTCAACCATGGCTCTAACTTGCCCCGAGCAAAGCACAACTAGAGGAAATTCTTACCTTTGCTGTTTTTCTATGGGAGCCAATTAGTTGTCACTTTGAGGAAAAAAATAATAAAAATGGCTTATTTTCCCCCTGTTTTTATTTAATTTAGCAACAGACTTGATGGCTGAAATAATGGGATATATTCCAGGCAGATTGGCGTTACTCTTCCACCTAGACCCTGTAGCAAGTGTAAAGCGCGTCGGGGACTATTTATGCACGAAGATATAAGTCTGCATAATTTGGTGTCATTAACGAGTAGGAGGGGGAAAGGCACGAAAGGAGGGGATAAAAGATAAATACGCAAAAAGGTTTATGATTAGGTGAATGCTATTATTTGCCTTTTCAACAGCAAAATGAGTTTGATAGCTATAATTGCCTATAATTGACTCCTATGTTATACAAAGGGATTCAGTCAAGTGCTCTTTTTATGTCTTACATTTCCCTCTCCATTTCTTCTGCCCTACACATACATATTCCAGTAATTCCCTCACTGGCTTTTTTGGGGTTGGTATTGCGTCAGTCTCAAAGAGTTTTATTTGGCTTTAAGTTGTTGTTTTTTGGCTTCATTTCATGTCAAGTTGTTTCAGTCTGGGTGAGTTTCAGTTTGTATCATGGGCATCTGAGATGTATGTTTTGGCACCAGTTCTACTGCATTTGCCGTTGTCCCTGTTAAAGGGGTTGTTCCCCTTTGAATTAACTTTTAGTATGGGGTAGAGAGTAATATTCTGAGACAATTTGCAATTGGTCTTCCTTTTTTATTATTGCTTCTTTGTCGGCAGCTTTCCAGTTTGCAATTTCAGCAATCTGGTTGCCAGGGTCCAAATTACCCTGTCAACCATGCGCAGAATTGAACAGGAGACCGGAATACAAATAGGAAAGGGCCTGAAAAGAAAGTAGTAATAAAAAGTAGCAAGAGATGGGGTCAGTGACCCCTATTTGAAAGCTTCTTTCTTTGCGCCAAGCGTGTATGTGCAGTAGAGTGAAAAACTGAACTGTAACAGGAAAGCGCATTGATCGGCTCATTAATGCAGTCCTCGCTCCGACAGCTCCTATGCCCATCCTATGCCTAGGGCCATACAATCAAATTAACCCGATATTGCCCACCTTAGGTGGATCTCAACGTGTATGGCCACCATAGCACCAAAAAACTGAAAGTTTTTCTGTAATCTGCTACGTAACCTGTGCCATTTTTTCTCTTTTTGGCTGAATGGCTGCCCTATGGCTACTCAGCAGCTTATTGAAATAAATTATAGTAGGAAACACACCAGTTGTGCCCAGTGTCGGACTAAGATGGCAGGGGCCCTCCAGAAAACCTTGGACCATGGGCCCACTCTCAAAACTTTAATTCCTCCTCTCCTCCCTCAAACTCTCTATTATCCTAGTCTCTTTTCCCTACTTACTATACTCTATTCTTCCATCCATCAAGCTTCCATGTTCCCATACAGAAATAGGGAATGACCATGAAATAAGCTAAATAGTTAGAAGCAAGAGGGCCTCCTGACACCTGGGCCCAGGTTTTCCTGGTATCCTGGTGGGCCAGTCTGAGACAGGTTGTTCCTACTGTTTTTTCATCTGCTGATAAGGGCATTACAGCCATGTATAAACCCTCCTGTGTCAAAGTTTGTTGGACCAGAAAAGCGCATAACCCAACCTTCTACATTTCTCTGCGTCGCATTCTTGTACAAGGCACCATCACTCCTCTAGCACATCATCATCATGTCACATAAACCTGCCTCTTTTGTATCTTTCAATAAAAGGCACACTGCCCCGCTTTAAAATCTTGTATATTAGCAGTCAATGATGTGGAACCAATGCAATGATTTACTATCTGGGATGGCAATAGATCCAGAGAGGGATGCAAAGTAGCGCGTGAGTGACACATTTCACAGGGAAGACAATTTAATTCATGTCTGCCATTGGTGATTCTCCCATAATTGGCTGGGTTTTCTATTTCTCACTTTGCAAAGGAAAGATTTCTAAAGATTCACATTGAGGGGGAGCCATCTATAGTGTAGTTTAATCTGAACACATATCCAACAAGAAGAGCCTAAAGAATAACAGCACAGAATAAACAATAAGAGGTTAGTACGCACAGATATTTCTCATCCTAAATCCACAAATAACAGATTTTGTTGGAAGCAGCTAAAGTGATTAGTACTAGGCTGCATTAGGGTGAAGACACACGAAGCTACTAGTAGCAGCTACTTGTCGTGGCTACTAAAACAGACAATGCTGATCATTTACTGATAATTGTCTCTACGTGTGTTTTAGCAGAGGCAATTCTCAGTATTGTCTATGACAGGGGATTTTCTGACGTTAAGCAGTCTTGAAAAAGTAGCTGCTACTAGTAGCCCAGTGTGTCTTCACCCTTAGGGTGAAGACACACAGAGCTACTAGTAGCAGCTACTTGTCACGGCTACTAAACGCCAGAAAATCCCCTGTCATAGACAATACTGAGAACTGCCTCTGCTAAAACACACGTAGAGATAATTTGTTTTTTTAGCCGTGACAAAAGCTGCTACTAGTAGCTCCGTGTGTCTTCACCCTCAGTCCCATTTCAGTACCCTTCTAGATCCTGTATTCCATTTATAAGGGCTCTGGCACATGGGGAGATTAGTCGCCCGCGACAAATCTCCCTTGTCACGGGCGACTAATCCCCCCGAGTTGCCATGACCTGCCATCCCACCGGCGAACATGTAAGTCGCCGGCGGGATGGCACACGCAGCGGTGCAATTTCCCGAAATCACTGAAAAAGACTTGCGAGTCTGTGCCAGAGCCCTAAACGTGCTTGCCAATCTCTGTACTATCTTTATTATGCTAGAATGTTCCATTTGAGCAGTGGAAGCCAACATTGTAGTGTTTCTTACCAGCCTTTGTCCCATGAGTCACTTACAAAGAGAGACATCTGCCCTTGACTTCTACATGATCTTGACAGGTTTAGTTGGCATATTTTTTCATTTTGATTTGTAGTGGTTTTGCATAAAATCTCCAAAAAAAATCATGATTTATCTGCCACAAGGTCGGGTTAGCGCCTTCAAAAAACTGAACAAATGAAATTGAGCAATAGTAAATGCCCCCCATAAGGTTACTGTATTTTCAGCATGAAATCCAGGGACACCTTGGCCCCCTCAGGGTTGCCAAGCAAATTTGTCTTTAGGCCACACCTACTTTTTGACCACTCCTCCTTAACCGCACCCACTCACGTTCCCAGCCACGAAGTTCCTTTTAAAAAAAAAACGAAAATAAAATATTTTACTCAAAAATCCCTGACTTCTCTGTAATATATAACTTTTTAAACGAACCTTTAACTTAGCAAGTTACTTAACATAATGGAAACCACTTAATGTCAGGTTGATAAAGTTTAATGCACTTAAATCTGATTTACGTAAAAAGACGAAAATTGTCTCATCTCAGGAAACATTTTTTCTGCGCGCTTCTGGCCAAGTACTTGGAAAAGAGAGGTCAGGGGGCAGAAGAAGCTACGGCTTAGTGTTCCCTTGGCCTTGATCGTCAGCTTTGTCCCTGTTAAAAGCTCTAGCTGGGCTGTAATGGGGGCTCAAAGAGCAGCACGAGGATGAGGAAGAGAGTTAATTGGAATCCATCTCTCCATTAAGATTCTTTATTCTAATGACGCTTCCCTTCGACGAGAGGGCACTTTGTTCAATTAAAACCCTCCTGTGAGCATGTAAAAGGAGGAAAAAACACAGATTAAGAACATAATTACCCATGTAATTTTAGCAAAGTTGATAATCGTTGCTGTTGAACAAAACATGAGGTCAAACACAAAACCCACAGCCTGCATTAACCCTGAAGGGAAGTGTATAGCTATCATCCTAATGACAAGGCACCGGCATAGCCCAACCATCACTGTTACTCCTTCCCACGTTATGTAGGGGGTTTAGTACTTTTAAGGGTAAGAACCCATGGAGTGGTTCAGTCACCCCCACTGCTTTGTTTTCTGAAGTTGCGCAAAGTTGCCGGCAGGAGGAAACTTCATGCAACTTTGGATTACTGAAGCGATGAGAAGGGCTTTTCATTGGCGGCTCCTATTGTTGTCGGTGGAAAGCCTTTTCGGAGTGGTTTGTTGCCCACAATAGCAGAGATCTATTGCCGCTGTTGGACATGTATTCTCCCAGCCCTGGCTCATAACAATACGATGGTGCGATGCAGGGAATTGTAGGTCGGACCCCATCCACCCCCCTGTTCTGTGGCCCTGAAGGGAAAAATGCATGGGTCTTATTAGCAGCAGCTTCATCTTCATTTATATAGGAAATGGCACATTCTGAGCTCGTTTTATTATATAATATTCTACCTTTCAGTTGGATTAGGTTAGAAAATCTACACTATATCCGTAGGGTTTATTGTACCAACCTGGGGGTACAAGAGTGAAGATAATATAAGCCCCCACAGTTTCACCCAAACTTCCATACACCCTTGGATTTGTCATCCATCTACCCCTCAATATCACCCACAAAGAGCACTGATCAGCTTTCGGTCACGCCCTATAAGCCAAGCCTACTGAGTGGTGCAACTTTGACTTTTGCATTTCTTTGTTGTTTTTTCAGGGATCTCAATGAAATTTGAAGCTTTGTGACCAGAGAATTGTTTAAATATGAATAATGCAAATTAATTTCTTTATTATTTTGGAAGATATCTATATATATATATATATATATATATATATATAAAAGGGGATGGTGAAGCACGAGGACCCAATTTTGGATCTTGGGTGATGAAAAATCCTTATTATTTAATATATTGTTGTAAACACTGAATAAATAAATGATATGGCTCTATATATAAAATTCAGGAGTCCTGCAGGCCATATGTTGATCACCAAGGGATCCCAGTCTGCCCAAGGGCACCACACAGTTCCCTATATGATCATCATTTCAACATATTGCTCCTTAAATGTCCCATATGAGACGTAATCAGGCCCGGATTTGTGGCGAGGCCACAAAGGCCCAGGCCTAGGGCGGCACATACACAGGGGTGGCCTGCTTTGCTCCCAGCCTGCCTGCCTGTTAGCTGCCTGACTCTGAAGCAGCGTCTGAGGCTTTTGCCGGACCCCTGGCCTTCAGCGCAGGGAAATTCCGGCAGAGGATATAAGGTAAGTGGCGCTTTGTACTAAACTGAATAGTACATCCCATTGACATGTAGCATACCCGTGAGTGTTGGCTGGAAGTATTTACGCACGTGTGTTGTTGGAGCTATGCACAATTATGTAGGCCTCCTGAATGGAAACTCCCGGGACCTTGCTGCCCCTTAGTGAGTGTTTACCTGGTAACTGGAGATCTGCCTGGGGAGGAATGACCAAGAGACTTGAGATTGCTAATAAACCAAACAAAACTTCTTTATTTCATCTAAACAAACAGCATTCAGTAGTATTATATGCTAACACAGGTATCTCTCCCTGATATCCAAACCAGGAACGTCTCTTACTCCAAATAATCTCCCCTTTGGGAATATGCTGTGACCTGAGCTTGCCGCTAAATTTACCTGAACTACAGCCAGTAATACCGGAAGGTAATAACCTCACTAATCTCCTCGGAGGAGCCTAAAACTGCCCAACTAACCCTGTCTGTCCTTTCACTCCTAGAGTGACTATAACATATCTAACTGAATATCTAAACTAGCTCCTGTAGATACCTCTTAGTGAGGTGAAATCTCATGAAGAAGACCTTTTATATTGTAGAACACCTCCACCTAGTGGTTACTCCTGAACTGCAGGGGAAGCTCTCTTTAACCTGGAAAGAATAGTTATAGTAAGCACGTTATTAGGACCACCTTTAGGTGTCCACATCTAGGTCACTTGCTGGAATGCCTGCCTAAAGGGGACTTAAATCTTAGGGTCCCTACAGACAATATCATGAGGATATAATATATGCATACTGTGAACAGGCATAGACCAGAGCAATTGGCCAACACCAAGCTGTAGAGCTAGGCTCCCCAGACTGTAACTATGGTACGACCTTGGCTCAGAGTTAGTGGAAGTCTATTGTGCCTGACTCACCCAGCACTTAGTAAATCAATATCTCTGATCTCAGTTAGCTGAATCATTTAATGCAGTGTATATGTGTCACTTCATTTGCAGACATGATTTCATTTAATAGAATCCCTCTAGAAACTTCAATTGCACCCTAAGGGGCTGATTCATTAAAACACGAGTTTGAATCCCGAATGGGAAAAATTCGGATTGGATACAATAATTTCTGAAGATCGCAAATATCACGAAAATTCTTACGAAAAAATCGTATTAGTCACCATAATATCGTATTGGCGATCTGAAAGTCACAAAATATTCGTATCTGAACGATCGTAAAATGCAGGAAAACCTTTCTGACTTTGATCCTTCTGTACATGATTTTGGAAGCCTCCCATAGGGCTCAATGGCACTCTGCAGCTCCAACCCGGCCCAAGGAAAGTCTCCCATAGGGCTCAATGGCACTCTGCAGCTCCAACCCGGCCCAAGGAAAGTCTCCCATAGGGCTCAATGGCACTCTGCAGCTCCAACCCGGCCCAAGGAAAGTCTCCCATAGGGCTCAATGGCACTCTGCAGCTCCAACCTGGCCCAAGGAAAGTCTCCCATAGGGCTCAATGGCACTCTGCAGCTCCAACCCGGCCCAAGGAAAGTCTCCCATAGGGCTCAATGGCACTCTGCAGCTCCAACCCGGCCCAAGGAAAGTCTCCCATAGGGCTCAATGGCACTCTGCAGCTCCAACCCGGCCCAAGGAAAGTCTCCCATAGGGCTCAATGGCACTCTGCAGCTCCAACCTGGCCCAAGGAAAGCCTCCAATAGGGCTCAATGGCACTCTGCAGCTCCAACCCGGCCCAAGGAAAGCCTCCCATAGGGCTCAATGGCACTCTGCAGCTCCAACCCGGCCCAAGGAAAGTCTCCCATAGGGCTCAATGGCACTCTGCAGCTCCAACCCGGCCCAAGGAAAGCCTCCCATAGGGCTCAATGGCACTCTGCAGCTCCAACCCGGCCCTGTAATATTTTTTGCCAAAAAGCTCATTTATCTTCTTCCTCACTGCTCGCTTTGCTAGACATATACAAACATAGTTTAGCAGTAATCATATTTGCCTGTTTTGTGCTGAAATCGTATCAGTTCTATTGCCCCTTTAATTGGTTAAATGATTCCTGTTCCCATCGCTGAAGAACTCATTCAAGTAAAAGTGGAGGCGGAAATGGAACAAATTCTTTATGAATCCCCCTTCACTCTGCCTGGATCTAAATCAGAGAAGAGCACATTATTATTATGATATGGTGCAGGAGATAATAGGCCCCTTTCTATTATGGGAGGAGGTGGAGATGGGTGGGAATAGAGGAAGGAGCTGACCGCAGATGGCTGAGTGCCTGGGACTAATGAAGCTCTTGTCTTTAGGGTTGTGCTATGGTTTTTTTTGTTTCTTTTTTCTGCCATTCACACTGTGACCCAACAATACAACCTGATCCTTATGTCCAACTGAATTAGTGTGCATTGTCTGTATAGAGATGGGAAGTTCTTGGGACTTGCGCTAACAACCTCGGGTCAGCGCAGGCACTTCCCATAAATACTGGAACAGCCTGACATGGTTCTCTTACGGTTCTGTGGTGCCACTAGGGAGACGATTTGATTGGGTTTTTCCCTCTGTAATGACAATATGAGCGTCTTCCCTTGCTCTCTATGTTAGGGCTTGCACACACTTCTCTTGGCAATGCATTTTGTCATCAGGTTGAGAGGAACAGATCCCCTTCCCTACGCTGCTCCGTGAAAGCAGGCATTTATGGGCCGACCTACGCTCCACTCCGCTGCGTGCTTGCACTGAGGTGATACTGTGGTTTTCAGTGTAGGCAGATGGAGCAGCACAGGGAAGTGGATCTAAACACGCTCCGTATGCCCTTGCCCTTCCCTGCCAGCACAGTTAATATAGAGTATATAAGTATACAGTGCATTCCGGCCCCCTAGCACGCCACCAGTCTGCAGGTGGGGCCCAACAGGACCAGGGCCTACCGGGTTTTTTCCCAGTACACCAATGGGCCAGTCCAATCCTCTTTGCAACTGAGCATGGCATGTCTCTAAGCTTCTGTGCATGCCAGACGCTGCAGCATCAGGCATGGACTGGCAATCTGTGGGTTCAGGCAAATGCCAAAGGGGCTGCTGTAAGATGCCATAGTCACTATTTATTGGGCTCACGGGGGACTGTTGTGTACTTGAAATGCCAGGGTCCATTATGACTCCCAGACCCATCTGTGTGTTTTCTTGGCTGTGTTGGTCACTTACTGGAATACACAGGCCACTTACACCCAAGTGGAAGTAGAAAGTCCCTATGTGTGCGTCTGTATACGAGTTCCCAGTGCCAGTGAGTTCAACCTCAGGGACAAGGAGCGCTGTGCCAGGGGAGGGTGTGAGCCAACATTAATTAGAGCCCAACATTAATTAGAGCCCAACATTAATTAGAGCCCAACATTAATTAGAGCCGGATCAGCTGGATCATGAGAATAAAATATGAAACGGTGAACAAATCCCAACATTACTCAGTGTGGGCTGACGTCACAGAAACAGCCTTAAGGGTTTTATTTACTGCCTAACACTATAAATAGTGCCCTTACTGATATATCAAAGCACCAAAGGGATTACTGGGGGTGAGCTACTTCAACTATACGTGCACTGCCACTAATAAGTTCAGTAGAGTTATTTAAACATTCAGTTCCCCTTTAAATTAACTTTTGGTTTGTTGTAGACTGACATTATGAGGGTCACAAGTTGTTGCCACAGGGAATCAGAGCAGGATCGCTAGAGACAACTCGTTACTGTGGGCAATGATATAATCCCACAGGACATTGCCTTGTCCTCATATGAGGAGTGTAGTGATGTGCAGGCCGGCCCGAACCTGTGACCATCGCACAATTCTTGTGGGTGGGTTTGGAGTCCTCCCTTCCGCCATGACCTTATGGCTTCTGCCTCCAGCAGCCTGTATATATAATATAGGAAGGCCGGTATTGCTTTCCAGAAAAGGTGGCAACCCCAGTTATATCCCTATCCCGGCACTAGCGCCCCCTATAGCACTATATACCCCAGTTATATCCCTATCCCGGCACTAGCGCCCCCTATAGCACTATATACCCCCAGTTATATCCTTATCCCGGCACTAGCGCCCCCTATAGCACTATACACCCCAGTTATATCCCTATCCCAGCACTAGCGCCCCTATAGCACTATACACCCCAGTTATATCCCTATCCCGGCACTAGCGCCCCCTATAGCACTATATACCCCAGTTATATCCCTATCCCGGCACTAGAACCCCTATAGCACTATATACCCCAGTTATATCCCTATCCCAGCACTAGCGCCCCCTATAGCACTATATACCCCAGTTATATCCCTATCCCAGCACTAGCACCCCCATAGCACTATATACCCCAGTTATATCCCAGCACTAGCGCCCCCTATAGCACTATATACCCCAGTTATATCCCTATCCCGGCACTAGCGCCCCCTATAGCACTATATACCCCAGTTATATCCCTATCCCAGCACTAGCGCCCCCTATAGCACTATATACCCCAGTTATATCCCTATCCCAGCACTAGCGCCCCCTATAGCACTATATACCCCAGTTATATCCCTATCCCAGCACTAGCACCCCCTATAGCACTATATACCCCAGTTATATCCCAGCACTAGCGCCCCCTATAGCACTATATACCCCAGTTATATCCCTATCCCAGCACTAGCACCCCCTATAGCACTATATACCCCCAGTTATATCCCTATCCCAGCACTAGCACCCCCTATAGCACTATATACCCCCAGTTATATCCCTATCCCGGCACTAGCGCCCCCCTATAGCACTATATACCCCAGTTATATCCCTATCCCGGCACTAGCACCCCCTATAGCACTATATACCCCAGTTATATCCCTATCCCAGCACTAGCACCCCCTATAGCATTATATACCCGTTATATCCCTATCCCAGCACTAGCACCCCCTATAGCACTATATACCCCCAGTTATATCCCTATCCCAGCACGAGCGCCCCCTATAGCACTATATACCCCCAGTTATATCCCTATCCCAGCACTAGCACCCCCTATAGCACTATATACCCCCAGTTATATCCCTATCCCAGCACTAGCGCCCCCTATAGCACTATATACCACAGTTATATCCCTATCCCAGCACTAGCACCCCCCTATAGCACTATATACCCCCAGTTATATCCCTATCCCAGCACTAGCGCCCCCTATAGCACTATATACCCCCAGTTATATCCCTATCCCAGCACTAGCACCCCCTATAGCACTATATACCCCCAGTTATATCCCTATCCCAGCACTAGCACCCCCTATAGCACTATATACCCCCAGTTATATCCCTATCCCAGCACTAGCGCCCCCTATAGCACTATACACCCCAGTTATATCCCTATCCCAGCACTAGCGCCCCCTATAGCTCTATATACCCCAGTTATATCCCTATCCCAGCACTAGCGCCCCCTATAGCACTATATACCACAGTTATATCCCTATCCCAGCACTAGCACCCCCTATAGCACTATACACCCCAGTTATATCCCTATCCCAGCACTAGCACCCCCTATAGCTCTATATACCCCAGTTATATCCCTATCCCAGCACTAGCACCCCCTATAGCACTATACACCCCAGTTATATCCCTATCCCAGCACTAGCACCCCCTATAGCTCTATATTCCCCAGTTATATCCCTATCCCAGCACCAGCGCCCCCTATAGCACTATATACCCCAGTTATATCCCTATCCCAGCACTAGCGCCCCCTATAGCACTATATACCACAGTTATATCCCTATCCCAGCACTAGCGCCCCCTATAGCACTATATACCCCAGTTATATCCCTATCCCAGCACTAGCACCCCCTATAGCACTATATACCCCAGTTATATCCCTATCCCAGCACTAGCACCCCCTGTAGCTCTATATACTGGTTCTGTAGATGCACTGGGGAGAGATATAGACCTATACAACAAATAAAGTTCACCCAGCACACCCTTACCTCCTACAAGCAGAGTTCTAGACCTGCAGCTCTATCAGCTGAGAAGTGAGACGGAACAAGGCTGTGAGTGCGGGTCAGGGTGTAAATAGCACAATTGGCCCAATATACAATTACATTACATATCAGAACTGGGCTCACACAGTTAGTTTTTGCTTAATGAAAGAAAACGCCAGTTCTAAGCAACTTTCTTAAAATTACTATAATTTTCAGTTATTAGTAAATATCATCGCAACTAGAAAAAGTATTGGTCTGTTTATATTCTCTGCACTGCTGGTTCCGACTCCAGAAACACTGTAGCAGAAGCCAGCCGGTTCCAGGCCTGTAGGGGAACTTACTGAAGCAATACGAGCAGCCAGCTAAACACTGCTTTCCACTGCAATTACATTCACAAGCACCTTAAAGCCCGCTGCACATTGGCACATCGCTTACGACCATACACACCCAATCCCATCTGCTGCTTTAGTTCCCGAAAGCCCTACCCTAACCCAGCCATGAAGTTGGGCGTGACAATACGGGGCAATTACCCAGCGCTCTCCCCGCAGTACTAGTGTTTTGTTCAAGCTTCCCGACAATGCCTATTCTTGTTTTTAAATTCACTCATGACGTCAGGCTCCGCCCACAAATCGAAGGCCTTGCACTGGCTGGTAAGCGACAAGGCCCTGTCGATCATGCGGATTCAGCTGTTGATTGGTGGGAGCCGCCAACAGGAAGACGCATCGGAGCTCCTCCTTGTGATTGGGCTGCTGTGTGTGCCTTATCCGCCCTGGGCTGTGGGCACTTCCGGATGTCTGGTGTCAGCTCTGCGGGAGGAGAGATCCAGTGTTACAGAATGGGAGTTCCTGAGGCGCTGTGACTAATCCCCCCCCACCCCCGCAAATTGGGGAAATCCACCGGCGGGCAGAAAGCCAGAGGGAGCACTGAGGGGGGCTAAACCAAAGGAAACCGCAGGAGCCCACAGTGCCTCCAGAAACACAGGGATCCGGGACGAGCCCGGTAAGGGCCGCTCAGATGCTCACCCCCCAGGGATTTTCCAAAATGAGACTTTCAGCTTTTGTCGAAGCATTAACCCCTTCTGCCTTTGTGACTGAGGCATGCTGGGAGCTGCGATTCAACAGCGGCTGGGAAGTGCTAGGCTGGAAATCCCTGGGATGGGGTTAGAGGGAATGTCTCTGTCCTTCTCACTAACTACGGGTGTTCTCTCATTATGTTTTTATTCCATCCACAAATCAGCAGTCATTTGAGAATCTCTTTGTGTAATGAAATTCTCCTTCTCTTAAAGCCAGGGGGAGGGAGGGGTTTGTTCATACAGAGGCTTCTCAGCAGACTGCTGATTTGTTGTAACAACAGGATGTAAAATGTGAGTTTACTTTCAATTTTAGGGGGTATACTGCCCCTTTAAATGATTAGTATGGGAGTGTTGGTGCTAAGAACTTATCCATTAGATATGAATTTGTTTTTTGTACCAGTGCCAGGCAGTTCTAGTGCAGTGATTCCTGCCTTACCTGGTTCCCCAACCAGTGGCTCATGATTAACATGTTGCTCCCCAACCCCTTGGATGTTGCTCCCAGGGGCCCCAAAGCAGGTGCTTATTTTTGAATTTCTGGCTTGGGGGCAAGTTTTGGTTGCATAAAAACCCCGTGTAACGCTAAACAGAGCCTTCTATTGGCTACCAGTCCTCATAAGAGCTATCAAACAGCGAATTATAGCACTTATTGCACCCCCAAAAACTTTTTCCATGCTTGTGTTACTCCCCAACACTTTTTCCATTTGAATGTGGCTCACATGTATAAAAGGTTGGGGATCCCTGCCCTATAGGGAACTCAACCATAATGAAAAGAAGTACCATTCTAAGCAACTCCCCAGTAGACATTCGTTGCATATTTCCAGTTTTTTGTAAATGTAATTTCTAATGAAAACTGTTTGTTTATCCCTATTCTGCTTGTTCTGCCCCGGGTCTGACTCCAGCTGCTACACTGTTCCAGGAGTTTTTCTTAGTTTAACTTTTTTGTTCAGCTGCTCTTCAGTTTGAAATTTCAGCAGCTATTAAGTTGCTAGGGTCCAAATTACCGTAGCAACCATGGAGTCATTTGCATGAGAGACTGGAATGAACAGGAGAGGTCTGAATAGAGAAATAAGTTATAAAAAGTAACAATAAAACTGTAGCCTCGCAGAACGAGAGTTTCACTTCTTTTTTCAGTGACCCCCCATTTTAAAGCTGCAAAAAGAAAGAAGGCAAATAATTCAAACAAACTATGAAAAAAAAAAGATAACAATTAAAAAATTGCTTAGAATTGGCCATTCTATAACATACAAAGTTAATTGAAAGGTGGACCACCACTTTAAAACTGCTGAACCTTTAATAAATGGTAGGGATGCACCGAACCTAGTTTTTGGGTTTGGCCAAACCCCCGAATCCATTCAGCCAAATACCAAACCAAATCCTGGATTCAGTGCATCCCTAATAAATGTTTATAGTATGTATAAAGTGCCTTAGAATGACATACTAGCCGTTCCGAATTGGCTTTCCACAGGCAATAATAGGAGTCACCGGTGGAAAGCCATTTTGGAGCGTTTAGTCGCCTGTGATAACTGCCATGTTTGCAAGAGGCCGTCACTCATTCCGGTAGCATGTGGGGGATATTGTTAAACACTGGTGCTGAGAAGCCACTGAAGCATCTGCATAGGCACAATATACACTGTGTGTGCCCCTGCCTTACTGACCTGTTCTCTGTGATTTGCCTATGGAGGCTATAGGAGGCTGCTCAGGCACGCTATTGGGTTTCCAACAAGAGTCTAGTAGTACCTAAGTGAGGAACAAGTTCCCCTTGGTTTGTGCTGCAGCCTGTGCAGCTAACAATTTAGCCTTGAATTATTATCTCTGTGTAAAAACCACACAACTTGCCCAAGGATTCCCTTTTATCCACAACTGGAGACACACGGACCTCCTGTTAGCCCCTCTTGTTAGTGATTGGATCAAGGCATCTAGCTACAGAAGCATAAGAGCTCTCACTCGTTATTGTTGTTCCACCTATATAATGGCATACATGTGGCTGCTATTGTCCACTAAGGACACCAGTATTTCTTCTCCTGTGACTTCTTGGCTATAGTCTGGACAGACGTAATGTGTGTATCTTATAAACCCCCACTATGTCAGTGTGCCTATTGCATGGTACTGGTGCGCAGCAAGTGAGGCATTGTGGGTAGTATATGGTGCAGATGCCTCACTCCACTTGTGCATTGGGGCACATTGTGCAAATGTTATAGTTTCCTTTCCAGCCACTGGCTCCTCCCTCTGACTTACTTTTCCTTCCCCTCCTACAGAACCAGTGCTGGTGAAATGACTGAGTACAAACTGGTGGTGGTCGGTGCTGGAGGCGTAGGGAAGAGCGCTCTCACAATCCAGCTCATTCAGAACCATTTTGTGGACGAATATGATCCTACTATTGAGGTCAGTATCAATAAGTGGTTCCTCTGTATCACCATTTAGTCCTACGCCTGTGACGCCGGCACCATTAGTGGAATTTCCTAATGCGCCCACACTTCCCCTTTAATACAAAGTGGGAATGATATGCAGTATGGATAGCAACTCAACAAATTGCCAGTCAGCTGACCTAACTATAGTGTGAGACTGCAGCATTATGGGCAGATCAGTAGCGCCCGCGTGGTACTTTAGGTGGCTTGCAAGGGCTTTGGGTTCAGAGGAGCTGCTCTGTGTGGTTCTGTGTGGCTTATCATCTCCTTAATCCCTCCTTAATGGTGTTACTGTGCCTTTATGTGTTGCTCCTGGATGCCTTTTACCACTGATGGGGGCGGGGCAGAGCTTTAGTCTGTACTAGGGTTAGGGCAGTCGTGTGTAAGTACATGTAGGTGGTCCGGTAGATCCCAGGGACCCAGCCCGACACCATTAACTAGAATGTGTATAAAGGAGAGAGAGGAGATATTAGTGCCCCAGAGAAGGTGACTTCGAGTTCAGTCATTTGCCCCTTTCTGTTTCTCTGGTTCTGACTCTTGAAACAATGTTGTAGGAATCTATTCTCCAGCTGGGCTCTGCAACATTGTTTCATGAGTCACAACCAGCAGTGCAATGAATATAAACAAACACTGCTTTCAGTAGTAGTAACATTCACAAATAACTTTAAAACCACTGACAATATATAGTGGGAAGTGGCTTTGAATTACATTGGGCAACAATAGATTTTTGGGTAGAGTTGCCCTTTAAACTGTATCTGGTTACAGTCGGACCCTCTATATACAAATTACTTATACGCTAACCTCAATGCTTTTTGTTAAACGTTTGAAGCCCCTCCGTATCCTCATGTTCCTCCTATGCTTTCCCCCCGCTGCAGGACTCCTACAGAAAGCAGGTGGTGATAGACGGGGAGACGTGCCTCCTGGATATATTGGACACGGCGGGACAAGAGGAATACAGCGCCATGAGGGATCAGTACATGCGCACGGGAGAAGGGTTTCTCTGTGTCTTTGCTATTAATAACACAAAGTCCTTCGAGGATGTCCATCATTACAGGTTAGACATGAGCACTGGGGCCAGCCATGTCAGTACCGACTGCCCATCACCCGCTCCTTTTATTTACTCCCTCATTGGGTCCTTAATGAGTGGCTGATGCAGGGAGTACAATGGGACACTAAAAGACATTTATATACCCTACATGCCCTAGGGGGGCCCACCCCCCAAACACACCACCCACACGGACCCATTTGCCTGTGGTTGTTACCAAAAGCAAAGTAAGAGCAGTCGGTTTGCTGGTAGCCATGTCTTGTCCCTAGCTCTCTAGCGGCCAGGCACGTGTTGTTGTAGCCAGTCTGGTCCTGATTTCATCTGTACATTCTTGTGGTTGGCAATTGTTGTTAGTCTGTTATAAAATATCCTATTCTTAGCATCTTTTCAATTGGTCCTCATTTTTTATGGTCTCTATTATTTGCCTTTTTCTATAGCTTTCAAATGGGGGTCACTGAACCCAGCAGCCAAAAATTATCGCTCTGTGAGGCTACAGTTTGATTGTAATTGCTGCATTATATTACTTCTGTTTCTATTCAGGCCCCCCCTGTACATCCTACAATCTCTCATTCAAACTGAACCCTAGCAACCACATAGCTGTTAAATGCCACAATAAGAGCTGCTGAACAAAAAGATTAATAATTCAAAAACCACAAACATTAAAACCAATTGCAAGTAGTATTAGAATACATCATATGAATAGTTCATTTAAAGGTGAACACCCCTTTAGAGGCCACATGGTGGCTGCCAGCACCGTGGTGCTACTCTGCAGGTTCCTGTTAATAAAATCAAACAGGGCAGTGTGGTGGGGGTACGGGTGGTGCGTTTCAGTAGGGAGCCACAGAAAAAGACGTTAGATTTAATAATAGCTTTCCTCCTCCTTTTAGTTTTTTTAAACAGAACTTTTAATTGAAGGTTGGTGGGGCCCAAACCCAGGCAGCATTGCTACAGGCAAATCTTGGTACCAGCACCGCTACCGAAGCCACACCATTTCAGCTCGGGTTACTATTGCATCTCCTATTTATCTACCTCCTCAGCAAACTAACAGTCTTCTTTTAATGATTTCCCCCAGGGAACAGATTAACAGAGTAAAAGATTCCGATGATGTTCCCATGGTGTTAGTTGGTAACAAATGTGACCTCCCATCCCGGACTGTGGACACAAAGCAAGCACAAGAACTGGCAAAGAGCTACGGTATCCCTTTCATAGAAACCTCGGCCAAAACCAGACAGGTAAGTGGCTCTTCCCCCCTTGTTTCTATTAGAGTTAGTGAGCCCACGGTGTAATTGTTACCATATTGCATGATATCTATATCTAGACCCCCCTCCTCTCCAGGGCCTGTGGGTGAGCACAGGGAGATCTCATTTGGGCAGAATAAAATTATTTTAATTTAATATTAAATCTGAACTTTTCAACTGCATTTAGGTTTGTCATGTGTGGGCTTCGATCCACAAACCAGTCTGACAATCTAACAGTGTGTAATTGGAATTCTGGTGGCCCTCCTGCCTAACCTTCATGCTTTTAGTTGCGCTGGAATACAACCTAGGGCTGAGTCACTGCCAATGGGTGTCACTAAACTGCAGCTGTTTAGTTTCAAATTCAAATTCGGAACAGCCGGATGGGACATTTTTTCTTTAGGCAATTGGCCATTGGGGTCATTTATGTTTTCTCCAGGCAGAAGTGCACAATGCGCTAATTAAGAAGAAAAATACAGTTTAAGGTGCTCGGCATCAGCGGATGCAGGCCATAGGGCAGGCAGTAACCTGGGGCTCAGTAACTGGCAAGTTGATGGATGAATAGGGGACGCCTACGTGCCCCCCTCCTGTGCCTAGTAAATAGAGTACTGCCAAATGACATGTAATAGCTTTTTTTCTGTGGCAATAGCCACGGGCAGGGATCTTTAACCCTGCAGCCCTCCAGCTTTTGCTAAACCGCTTACTCCATCCCACCAAGAGCAGCTTGAGAACACAGGTTGAACCTCTGATGGGAATGCTCTGTACCTGAAATGATTGCTATGCTGCCAGCTTCCCTCAATGGCAGGATAATAAAAGTGAAGGAACTTTGGCTCCCGCTGCTCTCAGCCCTGCCTCAAGGTTATTCCTGCCACAGTAAAGAACTATAGCGAAGCTAAAGGTCCTTCCCTTCTAAGTGTAGTGTTCTTTGAAGCGCACAATGAAACCCTTTAATAATGTAGAGCATGGGGTTACTGTACATATGAAGCAGTGTATAGGAAGCGAGGATATATACATTCCCTCCCATTGTATGCTGCCCAGTACAAAGTGCTAGCACAATGCAGTGACAAGGCTGTGGGATAGCTTATAAACTTGCTATTATTGCTTGTGGCCCAGTGTCAAGGACTTTATCCGGTTAAAATGCCTTTATTCGCCACTCACCCACTTTCCTTTATTTCCCCCCTTCTCAATGACTCACCTTCCAACAAAGGGAGTCGAAGACGCCTTCTATACCCTAGTCCGTGAAATCCGCAAGCACAAAGAGAAGATCAGCAACGGGAAGAAGAAGAAGTCCTCTAAAAGAAAGTGTGTCATACTCTAACGTGCCATCCGCCACCCCCACCGTGCTCGTGGATCAGAGCAGGAGAACAGTGCCATCACAGACCTGAAAGCAAGCAAACAAACCCCCCCCACCCCCTCAAATGTGTGGACTTTGTCATTGCCGTGGATACCATAGAATTGCCATGAAATGAAAGAAAAACATTGACCACTTATTTTAACAGATAAATGGCACGAACGGTGCTGAATCTGCCTACAAGGACTTGGACCCCCCAGTCATGTGTGAGGAACACAGTCTTCATGAACAAACTGTTTTATCAGAAGGACAAATGCAATAGCCCCTTCTTTTTTAGCCCAACTACCCTCCTACTCCTACTGGGTTTTATTTCTCCCTGGAAGAGACGTTAGCCATCATGTTGGGGAATAATCTGCCCCGGCCTTTCTTACAGATCCATTTGAATAAAGATTGAAACTCTCATCAGTATTTTCCCGAACCGTAGTAGGAAGGAATGCAAGGAATTGTGCAAAGGTGGTATTAAGGGAAACAATAGTAATGTTGTCTGAATATGGGAAGCACAGCTAGAAATAAACCGTGAAAACCCAATGCACTTGTGGGCTTTACTTCTATAAGATTTGCTGGGTATGCGTCTGGGCAGCAGGCTGCAGCGCAGGGTGTGTTCCCTATGGCGTCATTGCTATAACCTCAGCCACTCGGAATAAGAACAGAGTATATAAACATTTTGGGTTTAATTGTCTTTGCAACAGGCACAGTAATAGGGTCAGGACTGCTGTTTATGGCAGAAAGTTATTATCTGTGAGGGAGAAACGGGCAACGCTGCTACATCTTGATGGAACATTTCCTAATTATAAAGGGCAGAGCTTAGCTCCATCTGTGGTGCTTAGCTTCCCAGCCCCACCCCCCCCAAAAAAAAACACTTTGAAGGTATGGAAGGCCTATGTTTCCTTTATTCAGTGCCATTCAGTGCACCCTTCAGACATGGCACGACTACTGCAATTCATAAGGTCCTGTTTCCTGGTCAGTTAGTGGAAGAAGGCCTTTCCTGCTGAAAACTACCCTAGACCAGTGCACTTTTTAAAGAAGTGGTGAACCAGCCCAGGGTAAGAGACAACCTATTAGAGTCACTGGGGGAGGGGTACCTAAGTAACTTTAGGCAATAAGCAATGATTCTTTTTGGAGAATCCTCTTGCATGTTGCAACAATTCAGATTCAGGGAAGGTTTAATTTCCCCTTTAACGTGGAGGCAGCATCTGTGCTGACAATATCTTCTCTTTGAATGTATGGCAGCAAGTAACATGGGCAGCTGCAGATACAGAACCTACTGCCTGGTTATCTAATAGGCTCCTTCCTTACTGGGGTAAACGCCATACACACAAGCTGACTTCCCACAGTAATTAATAAAATGGTATTATTATGCATTAGGTTTAGGTTAGGGCAAATGGCACACTGGGATTTTTTTTTTGGGGGGGGGGGGATTTTGCCTGCTGTGGTTTTTAGTGACCCAAACTCACAGGGTCATGAACTAGCCCTGCCAGCTGATTCTGGGGGCAACTCAAGCCTCTCCATGCTATTTCACTGCTTTAGCTTCACACTGAATGTATTAAATAGGGATGACCACTTGTGCAACACAAAGGAATCAGCAGCACCAGTACCCAGAGAATGATGTTGTAATTAAAGTGAAAAATAAAAAAAAATTCATTGGGTGGAAACAGTTCCAGTATGTCGAACGAACACAGTGCAACAGGGAACTACGCGGAAATCTCTCATACAGAGCTCAGGGAATAACAATGAGACTCTGAGACCAATTCAGCTGAACATGGCAGATTAGCTAAAAAAATTTTTTTGCCCCTTTGTTGAACATGAGTACAAAAGATAGGGATTGTGCTGAACATACTTTTTGGTTTAGTTTATTGTTTTAATCGGGAAACGTTTTTAATTTTGTGAGCTAAACAGGGAAACGGAAGTGACTCCATGTTTGGTCTTTGCAAAATAGATACTTAGATTCCCATAGCTCAGATAATCCCCCCTCCACATAATGTACGTCCTTTTAGGGCCGTGGTAGACGGGGAGATTAGTTTCCCGCAACATATATCCCTTGTTGCGGGCGACTAATCTCCCCGATATGCCATCCCACCGGCGATTTACATTCAGGCCGAAATGTAAATCGTCGGTGGGATGGCATATGCAGTGCTGTGTGAATCTTCCGTGGCGCTGCATATGCCATCCCACCGGCGATTTACATTCAGGCCGATGGGATGGCATATCGGGGAGATTAGTTGCCCGCAACAAGGGAGATTTGTCGTGGGCGACTAATCTCCCCATCTACCACGGCTCTTATCTGTGCATTGGGAATCTAATGATGTACTTTGCAAGGACCAAACATGGAGTCATTTCAGTTTCCCTGTTTAGCTCAAGAAATAAAAAGAAAAAAAAATGTTTCCTGATTAAAACAATAGATAAAAGTATGCTTAGCACAAGCCCTATTCATTGCATACCAGCGGAACAAAGGGGGGGGGGGTACTGTCACTTTAAGGTGTTTTATTAAGGCATTTATTTGGCTAAACTACCTTGTCCGGCTGAGAGGGTGCAGCCTGTGGCAGTGTGTGAATGCTACTGAGTTCTTTACCATCACATTCTCCCACAACCCCCTGCCATAAGAACCATAGCCAAATGCTGCATCCCTCCCAAAGGATTAATTAGCTCTCGTCCCACTTCCCCTAGCTCATTAGCACATTAGTCTCTTATTGTGTCAGTCACTATTGTAAAACTCCTACCAGAGATCAGACACAAGTGCAACAATATAAGAACAATGGAAGATAAAGATAACTAAGATGTTAAAATAACAGAAATATAAAGATAAAATGCTGCTTTTGCTCTCTTCTTTATCATTGGCTAGTAGCTGTGTGGTGTTGGCACCTCTTTCAAACCGGTGGTGGAGAATGGTAGTGCAAGTCTAGATGAGGCCATATCTCTGCTTTCAGTACAGTCCAGATGTGCTCCCCTGCCCACGCTGGGCAAAACATCAGTGTGCCAAGAAGGATCAGGGTTAGCCATAGTGAGCTCTTGTTCTGCAGTTGTATGCAGGGCACTATGGAAGTGTGCAGAGTATCAGTGCATAACCTGAACAGGAGATGTGAGGCAATAGGTGAGTACCACAGAATAAAGGCACACAAAAACAGTGCACAGCAAAAGAAAATTTAATTCAAAATCTTACACATAACTTTAAAGCCACTGATCATTTTTCATTAATGGATATTTACTTAGAATTACATTTTTTTTCACAGCTACTAGGGGCGAAGACACACGGGGTGATTAGTCAAGTAGCAGTGACTAATCTGCATAGTGAAAACTCGCGAGCGTTTACTTGCAGCGACTACTATTCTATGGCAGAAAAGTTGCTGCGATTAGTCACGACGACTAATCACCCCGTGTGTGTTTGCCCTAAATGCCAGAAAATATCCTGCCATAGACTATACTGAGAATTGCCTCTGCTAAAACTCACCTAAAGACAATTATCAGTAAATGATCACTACTGTCTATTTAAGTAGCCGTGACAAGTAGCTGCTACTAGTAACTATGTCTGTCTTCACCCTTAACCTTTCTAAATACACAATAAAAGAATCAAGGCTGCCATACATGCAAAGACTTTACTAACCCATAACCATGATACTCTAAAAAACCATTTCTCCACATGGCTTAGCCTGACTGTGTAAGGCAACCTCTCCCCCCGTGTTCCACTGGGAAGTGATGGTTTCTGGGTCTCTTGAAGTCTCTCTGCTTTTAATAATGGGAGGTGCACAGATTCTCTGGAAAGCAGAGAGACTTAAGGTCATGGTTGGGGGTGGGAAACTCATCCCTGCAAGCAGAGACAGACTATCTTGGCGTCCTTTCAATCTGGGGAATAAGTTATGTCTGTGTAAAGAAAATACATTTCTATTTATATCTGGAGGCTCAGATAGCGCCAAAATGGGGGAACATGTGATGTTTGCTGAACACAAGAACCATAAAGTGAGGTTGGCCTTTATGCAGCAGGCACATATTCCAAAGATATACCATTCAGTAGCAGGGAGCTCCTCACTGTCTGGTTCCTTGGCCTCCTTCCCTGTGTACAGTTGCACGGCTCTGCCCAACCTGCCCCACTGCCTTTCCCACACATTCTTCAGCTCAAGCAGGTAGTTCAGTTCTAGCAGGAAGTGGCCGCTCTGCTCATACAGCTTGGATTTTAAGGAGAGAATGTGCCGTGGCAGACAAGAGAAAAACATATTTGGTTAAAAGATATGGTAATATATCCATGTTGTTGCATTAACCCTTTCAGTGACAAGCTGCTTTTATTGTGCAGCGCTACAGGTTGCCAGACCACACAATGAAGCATAGACCAAAGTGTACAAATGTAGAATCTGTGGTGCTGGCATAATAGTATGTTTATGTTAGCACCATGGATTCTACTTTTTCTGTTAACGTAATGGTTTGCAAACAGTTTTGGAATAATGTTGTATTTCTCATGGTTTAGATATCTACAAATATTGCACAATATCACAAAATGTATATTTTCAACTCACTCTGGCTTAGTTGCAGAGCTATCCTTAGGAGTGGCCAATAGTGGTAGTTGCCCTGGGCTTGAGACGTAAAGAAAGGACCATGCAGTGATGGCAACTCAGAGTGGAGGGAGTGGGCTATTTTTATATGAATACATAGTAGCCCTGTACAGATCAGAGGAGGGCCACATCCACAGTCTCATCAGGTATTGATCAGGGAGGTTGGAATGTTGGTGCCATACACAACCAATAAGTCAGCAGTCAATGCCAGGCTGTTTATGTCCAGATTTAGCTTTCTTACCTCAAAATCTCAGCGACTGAGGCCTCTGAAGGTTAAAGTATTGTGAACAATTGATTGCACATAAGAACAATGACAATGGTGAAAGAACATTTGGTTAAATGGTCAGAACACATGGCCAGATATGATATGGTCGGCAGTTTGACCATACTATCCAGCCGTCTGATCACAGATGATCAGTTCCATTTGGAAATGTCTTCTGCTGATGCACCATGTTGGTTGATGTTTGGGGAGTTGACAGATAATTAAGCGAGACCTCAGTACTTCACTTCCCATATTTTTGATTATTTATCAATAAATATATAAATAAGTGAATATAAAATTGATCAGAGTGCTATTCTAAGCACTTTTGCGATTTACATTCATTATTTTTTTTTTCTAATTCCAAGATAAGTGATAAAGTACAGTTAATATGAATGAATTTTGTTACAACAGCGCCACCTGCTGGTCAGTTTCCTAACATAAGTAGTTGAGGAAGTTGTCAGACGAGAGAAAGAGGGTTGGTCTGATGTTTTTTTTCTGGTTAGGAAAACCTCATAACTTTTCTCACATCTTTTCTAACCAGAAGAACATCAGATCAGCCAGCTTTCTTTCTCCTGACAACTTCCCCAACATCATCATGGTGGGAAACTGACCAGCAGGTGGCATTGTGACAAAATTCTTTATCCCTTAAAGGGGATGTTCAACTTTGTAAAACTTCCTCAAATCTAATAGTTCACATTAAAAGAACAATCTTTGCCATTTAAATAGTTAACAAAAAAGGGGTTGCCTAAGACCATCAGAAAACACATATTTCCGATGGTCTTAGGAATCATTTTATGGTTGGGGGTCACCACAACATAAGGAACTGTATTAAAGGGTCACAGCATTATGAAGGTTGAGAACCACTGGATTAGAGAGACAGGAGAAGGACTGATTTGACAGGTATAAAAAGTAGCTTCTACAGTGACTTTTTTACTTTTTATTATGGAAAATGAATTTTTGAACGCATTAAGAGGATTGATAACCATTTTATAGGATTTGGACATTGAAAGTGAACAACCCCTTTCATATCTTGAAATTTAAAAAAAAATAAATAATAAATGTAAATTGCAAAAGTGCTTAGAATAGCACTCATCACTCATCAATTTTACATTCACTTATTTATATATATATATATATTGATAAATAATCAAAAATATGGGAAGTGAAGTACTGAGGTCTCGCTTAATTATCTGGCAACTCCCCATACTGCCTCGTCAATTTTACATTCACTTGTTTTAAAGGTTTACTTATCTTTAACATTTGTATTGCAGCCTATGGAATGATCACTCCATCCTAAAGGTCCCCATACACGGGCCGATTATAGCTGCCGATATTGGTCCCTTGGACCGATTCGGCAGCTTATTGGCCCGTGTAGGGGCAGAACCGAGGGGCCTGGCCGACCGATATCTGGCCTGAAATTGGCCAGATATCGATCGGCCAGGTTAGAAAATCCAGTCAGATCGGGGACCACATCGGCTCGTTGATGCGGTCTCCAAAGCAACTGTCCCATTGCCGTGTGTAGAATTCGATCGTTTGGCCCCAGGCCAAACAATTAAATTCACCTACATGCCTCCCCGATATTACCCACCCGTATTGGGATCTGCCCGTGTATGGCCAGCTTTAGTCCAGCTTGATTGTCCATGGCTGCTTTCTTACCAGTGCTTACCTAAGGGGTAATTACTGTTGGAATGGGGGAAGTTTAGGGTCACTTCTGACTGCCGTGCCAAATAATACTTACATATGAGACTGACTGATCAGATGAAGTCATTTCATGAACGGACCTAATAAGAGCCTCGGTGCCCTGTTTAAGCTGAACAAGCTGCAATGGAAAGTAGAATATATATTTATATAAGTGCATCATGGATAAGGCACAAATCTCTTCAGACTTTTTCCTGACATGCCACTGCAATATGCCATGCCTCACCAGATCTATTCTAAGAGATATGTTTTACATCTTGTATGGGCTGTGCTATTAAACTGGCAGAGGAGGCGTGACCGTGCTATTTGAGTGCTTGAGCTTTCATACACGGCTTCTGATCCGGAGATTGATATGACAGCTATTGCACGCATCATACCGAAATGGATCGCTTATAATCCTGTGTAACATGACATCTGAGCAGGGCAAAGCTCGCACTGTTCATGACAAGCTCTGGAATGGAATATTATCTAATATTAATTAAATTTTTTGGAGAGAAAGGGGAGGCACAGACTATTGATACATTGTATATAACAAAAAAGTGTCACTTTATAGGGGCATTGCTAATGTTTGCTGTTTCCAGAAGCCAATATACCATGCTATCCAGTAAGTAGTCAGGGAAAAAATGTTTTCCTTTATTTATTGTCATTTATGTTTGCACAGAGGAATCCAGTTTCTGGTACTTGTGGGGCTAAGCAAGGTTTGGGCCGACAAAAAGGTACGGTCACAGACAGGTTATAATTTCAATACACAGGGCTTTATAAAGATGTTTAATGAAAGCATAATGAATGTAATTGTCCAAGAAGAGAGGTGCCTCTCTCTGCCACTCACCAGTAATTCAGTTACAGCCCAGGCATCATCAGATGTCATGTCAGTGTCCTGTATGGGGCAGAGCACATTGGAGCCTGAGGCTTGAGGTATCCCACATATTGGGCTTAGGAGCTCACTCTTCACTCTGATCTTCTGCTGTAAAACAATCACAATGTAGATAAAGTACAGTAAATGAAAGTATGGCACTTAACTAACCTACTTCTGCCTACTATAGATCACAATCAGATTTACAATGAAGCTACTAAAGGAACAGTAACACCAAAAAATGAAAGTGTATAAAAATAATTATGATATTATGTACTGTTGCCCTGTGCTGGTACAGCTGGTGTGCTTGCCTCAGAAAGATTACTATAGTTTATATAAACAAAGCTGCTGTGTAGCCACGGGGGCAGCCATTCAAATGAGAAAAGGCACAGGCATAAACAGATAATAGATAAAACCCCATTATATTCTACAGAGCTTATCTGTTATCTGCTATGTAACCTGTGCCTTTTCTCCTTTTTTCCAGCTTGAATGGCTGCTCCCATGGCTACAAAGCATCTTATTTATATAAGCTATAGGACTGTTACTTTAGCAAATACACAACTTTACCTGTGCAGGGTAACAGTACATTATATTTTAAATTCTTTAATACACTTTCATTTTTGGCGTTACTGTTCCTTTAATGAAGAGCAGAGGAGTTACAGTGGGGATTCCAGTGAGGACAAGAGCTACTACTGGGATAGAGATTCCATTGTATATGCAGACATTCATCTTACATGAAGGAGGGATTGCCTGTAATAGTCCAGCAGGTGGAGCTAAAACTTACCATCATGTCTAGAGTCTATTTTAGTGGGAAGGGTAAATCTAGATTATCATAACACCATTTTTATGATGGAATTGGGGGATTAAACAGGAACTATGTGAGGGTAAGGTATAACAGGTAAAAGTACAAACATTTGAGTATGAAATTCAACTCATGCAATACAAACTTGCCTAGAAGTACATAGTACTGTATGATAGTACCGTGCCATATTGCATTTATTAATGTCCTGTTACTGCAACTCTGCTCCACTAACCCAAAGAATGCCAAGCAACCCATGCTTCATGCAGGGAGGCCAATGTGGGTCTAATAAACCCTTTTCTTAGAAATCTAATACATATTTAACTGTGGTTTCATATTATATGTGGCTGCACTCCATTACACCTAAAATAAAATATGTCTTCTGATCATCTCCCATGTAAATGTCTATTAGCTCCCCAAATTAATCAGCAAAGAATTTGTCTTCCAAAACCAACTGAAGTCTAAGGAAATGTATAACTCTGAGCAATAATTATTTTTTTTTCAGTGCAATGTTTAAGTGCTATCAGTCTCTATGGTAACACATGTATTCTTTAGAAAGATCGGAGCAATGGTAGGGGGGCTAAAAGATGTCTTAAGTTCTGACATGTAAGTGCTGTTCAGATGTTACCTTTCCCAGTAACGTTGTCTTAAGAGACAAATGATGTGGTTTAGTTCAGTTCTGGCTTTCAGTGGCATCCCACAGTGCTAATGATAAGGTTGTGATGAAGTTAACCATTAAGTAAACTCTCTGAAATGGACTTAACCAAGAGTCCAATGGGCACTGAAGTACTAGCACACACTGTGCAAACAAGTGGCTGCAGCCTACAGATAAAAAAGACACTTGCCAATAAAATGCCAGGATTGGTTAGATGAGTTTATTGAATGGTCCCCTTATATATTTATATATAGTAATAATAACCCCCCCCCCTCCCAAAAGGGCCTCTTATCCAGCATAAACAATCCAAGACTTTAAACTCGCATACGGAGCAGTGGGGGAGAGGTCCCCATTGCTCCGTAAGGGAGCAAAAGTTGAACATTTTGGTTCGCCATGCTGCCCCCAAATTTGTGCCGCCCTAGGCTCAGGCCTTTGTGGCCTCTCCACAAATCCAGGCCTGTACATGGGGCCTCACCAGTGAACTTTCCCTGTTGTAGTTTTCAGAAATTATGCAGGTAGCACAATGGCCTATTTATGAAGGTTATAAATACCAGTTTCCTAGTATAAGCTATTTGATTAGATTTATTTTTAGGTTTGTGTGTTCTAAGCACTGGGAAGCTCCATATGCAGCTATATGCTACCTATTATTAGTTGGCAGCACTACGATTTCTTGTAACACATCATTAAATCATCAAGAGATCAATAGTCTTCCTCAGCTGTCAAATGTGGGGACCCTGTTTCATTTAACAGTCATTATTGATAGCTTTTATGAAATGGGTTATCTTAAATTGTTGTAGCATATATGGAGCTTCTATGGAGCCATATGCGGTTTTGATCTCAGGATGCCTTAAATACTGCAGGGGGTTCTAGGCTAAATGAAGGGTACCCTTCTGTTGCCATGAAAAGCTGCCAAGTGCCAGTTTTGCAGATAGTAAAATCTACAGCGATAACACTAATATCAGTTCTATGCCACACTGTCAGTTCTGCAAACTTTTATTTCACAGTATGTTACCTCTTGTATCTCCTCCAGCTCCCTATGTACCGACTGTACTGGCAGGGGCAGTTGTTTTACTGAAACACTTTGATTCCTATGAAAACACAACAAGAGACTTTATGGTATAGCAGGCATTAAACCGTGCTTCTGCAAAATAGTCATCCTAAAGAATGAGCAGCTGAAGTATGAAAAACAATAAAATACAATGTAAAACATATGTTTATGTAATGTAATACTAACAACTACTTTGAGGTTCAGAAACCCATCTCTTTTTGCAAACAAAGCACTTACCCATGGCAAATACACGAAGGTGCTTCCATGATCACTAATGTATTATTTTATTAAAGTAGTTGTTAGTATAATAGTGCAGTCTGTGCTAGCACTGTGAATTAATTAGCCCTGCAGCACAGTAGTGTAGGTGTTTGCTCTGAATCTGATGATATGGAAATGAGAAGACAGAGGGTTCTTGTTTCTGAGCTTACTAAAATCTCGATGAGTTAAATGCTAAACATAGAACCATAATTCTTGGGGATTTTATATAAAATGCTTTGACCAGTATAAGCAAAGCCAAGATGCTCACTTGAGTCACGGTGCAGTGTCTATAACTCGAGAAAAAGCAATGAGAAAAAGAAATATAATGCTAAGCCACTGGAGTTCTACTGTACACCTAATTCACAAGGTATATCAGAGGGGTCACTTACCTAGACCCCAGCCATATAGCAGGCAGTAAGTACAGGGCCCTATTGCAGATTGTGCTCCCTAACTTGCCTGAAAGACACCTATGTGCCTCCTCCCATAAATACAGGGGTGCAAACCCAGGCAGTAATTCTGATACCTGCAGGGCAGGGAGCAAAGTACAAAAAACAAGGCAGACTTGACAGTAAAGGTGGTTATACACAATAACTAATATACGTGTCCTTAAGACCGATTTGGCAGCTAATCTGCCCATGTATTGGCCAATGGGCCTACCTGACCAATATCTGCATAGGTATGCCGTTGTAATAGGGCCAAACGATCGAATTAGCCCAATATCGCCCACCTTAGGTGGGAATATCGGGAAAAGATCCACTTGTTTGGCAACCTCGCCAAACGAGCAGATCTTTCCTTGTATGGCCACCTTTAGTTGATGACCCCTCAGGACTAGACTGGAAGCATAACACTCATTAACAGTATACTCTATATATAAACAAGTCCTGCACACCACAGGTCACAAAAAAAGGCTTTATTATACAGCTTTCCCTTAGGAAGGTCACTAATAAAGCCTTTTTTGTGACCTGTGCAGTGCTACCTATTAATTATTTGCTGTATATATAGTGTGTGTGTGTGTGTGTATTTCTACTAAAGCCCAAAACGACATTACTCCTTACCAGAGCTATAAAGTGCCTATCAGTACATTTAAATTCATATTAAAGCACAGAAGATTACATGGGCATTATATAACAATGTTAAAAATAGTCCAGTAAATACGGGTTGTGTTAACAATGTGTTCAGCCTAATGCTATAATTAAAACAAACCTGTAACAGATCCTGCTTTAATGGACCAGCAATAATACACTGAATGTATACAAAATAGACATTTCTAATATAATTGATATTAATTGGCTACTGGATATGTGTGGGGGCTACTTACAAGGGCATGTTTTCTTTGTTTGGCTGTAACAGCTGTTCATGTAATAGTCTCTTTTCTCTTTGAAGCACCTAGACAGCATAAGATATACAGCAAAAACCATTAATAACATCCCTTGAATGTAATCACCCCCCACACGTACAAAGCTATGCACAAAAGGTAAGTCAGCAGGATATAGGAAAAGAGTTCTTACATCTAAATATTTCAGAATACACAAATAACATTGTATTGGATCACACACAGAAGAATAAACATTACAAACACAGCATAGAACGACACTGAATTTAGCAAATTAGCCTTGCACGCATATGAATCATGAAGCAGGCAATACTTCCAACTCATCCATAGGCAAGGCATGTTATGCACCTTGTGCCTGTTGCACCTTTATTCATTTATTTTGCCTGTGCATTAATATTCTGAGACCTGGATTATATAATCCTGCACACACTGAAAATAAAGGTAAAAGTAACCTCCGTTTCTGGTTAAAAAGCTATTATCTAAAGGCAGTGAGTACCCACAAGCACCAGAAAGTGGCCCAACCTGAGATAAGGAAGATAGGGCACCTCTGTAGGACTGTGCTCTTTTAGGATCGTACAGAGGCCTGGTGCATCATCATTTCCATTATTACTGCTATATATTTGTTATAAACAACTATTTCCAGACCGGTTCTATTTTTTTACCTAATTAAGTGCTAATTAAAGTTTTTATTCTCCATCACACTTGTGCCTCATCGGTTTAATTGAAGAACATGTCTTTGCAATGGGGCAGTGGTCACAGCTGCTTAGTACTGAGAGCATCTCCATTCAGTTAGCTGCCTTCTCTGATTATAGACGCAATAGTTTACCCTTGTCTCATAGGTCAGTAGACTCAACTGTGTATTGTTTAAAGGAGAACTATAGGCTAAAAATTAATATGTGGCTAGACACAATGAATTTTCTATACTAAGCAGCAGAGAGATTCAGCAAGCCTATAACAGTAATGATGCAGACTTTTTAAATTTGCCCACAGCAGCTCCCCATCTTGGGTCAAGTTAGGCCATCTTTTATGTGTCAGTGGCACTGCCCATGCTCAGTGTGCCCTGGGCTGCTATGAAGAAGCTAAACATTGGAGTTGTCAAAAACCATTAAAAAGAAAATGAGGTTCATCTGTTATAAAAGCTGATGCTACAGAGCTGATTATTCCTGGTGCAGAGTGGTTTCTGAGTTGCCATGTAATACAAATCTGAATTAATTACTAATTAGCCTTGTACTTTTACTTTTATATTGTATATATGCAGTATATTGTCAGTCAGTCCCTAATCTCATGTAAATAATGGCAGCCCTGAGCATGTGCTGTGAATCAGGGGAATGAAGATGGGGAGCTACTGGGGGCAGATACATTTACTGGTAAAGCCTTTGGTTTCCTTGGGCTTGTAAAGAAGCCAAAACATAATGTGTAGCATTGCTAGCCTGCTACTTTGTTACCTCTCTAATATTCACCTACCTGAACCTGAAGTCTATGTTCATCTACAATGCTGCGAAGTTGCTGTGACTTAACCTTTTCCTTTAATTAAACATAAAGCAGTCAGTAATTTTTTATTGTCTTATCCAGTATCAAATTAACTATTTTGAACCCTATCCTCTATATCTATATTGTGCCTGATTTCTCCCAGTTTTACCAACTAAATACTATTATACTAAATACTATTGTACTAAACAATGCATATACCCATAGGGAAAGGATTTCTCTTGACTCTCCTTATCTAAACATTGTATTCTATATATTGTTTAGGGATGCAAAGAGTCAATATCATTAATCAAATGGATGCAAAGACCCAAAACCACCAATGAAATGGGAATGGATGAAAAGACCCAAAACCACCAATGAAATGGGAATGGATGAAAAGACCCAATACACCTATGAAATAGGAATGGATGAAAAGACCCAATACACCAATGAAATGGGAATGGATGAAAAGACCCAATACACCTATGAAATAGGAATGGGTGGAGAGACCCAATACGCCAATGAAATGAGAATGGGCGCAAAGAGTCAATACTATTAACAAAATGGACTGAAAGCAAAATGTGAGAGAATGGAAAGACCCAATGCCACCAACAAAATGGGAATGGATGGAAATAGCCAATAGCACCAACAAAATAGGAAAGAATGAAAAGTCCCAATACCCCCAATGAAATAGGGTCGGGCAGCAAGATCCAACACCACCATCAACTTTGGAATGGAAGAAAAGACCCAGTACCACCAAAGACATGGGAATAGGACCTGATACTGACACTACCAATGAAATGGATAAACTCACCTGAGGAAATAAGGAAAATGGAGGGACTGACCTCCATAAAATACATTAAACTAAATATAGGTTGGAAACTTAGGTTACCGTGGCTCTGAAGGAGCTTATAAAACAAAATATTAGATAAGTGATTCAGATAAAAGTGATACTATAGCAATAACTGTGGCAAGGGTTATATACATTACTTTTATCTGAAGATCTACTTGGCATTATTCACAATTGTATTTTTCTAGTCCTTGAATGAACACCTGTCATACTGAATTGAAAGTAACAGTGTAATGTCCTTTTATAATTGAAGTACTTGTAATTCAGTAGAATGATTATGGTTGTTCTTTAGATACCCCCCACACCCACATTTTCTCTTCTTTTCTTCATCTGACAAAGTCGATTGTTGCTGGACAAAGCATGGGCACAGCCAATAGCCAGGGTTTTGACTTTGTACTAGTAATACAGACATGATATTATAGCTTACAAAGCAAACAGGTATATGGTAACTGTGCATGCTAATTACAATTAGCATGCACAGTGATCCAAGCAATCCCTAGGGGACCTCTGCAGTTATTTCTATGATCTCTCCTAGCCTAAGACAGCATTGAAGATCTACTCCACCCAAATTAGTATTGACTGCATCAATATCATTTATACCCATCATCTCTAAATCCTAAATTCCATATCATATACCATATCACTGCATGGATGGATGATTCAGCAAGACATGATCCGATTACTCAGGATGAAAAAAAACCCATGTTCCAGCCCATATCAGCCCCTAAGGTGTATTTACCACTCAGTCATTTAGGGACAAACTTCTGAAATAGCAGATTTCAGGGTAATAGAAGCAATCCAAGCCCTGCGCCAGTATATTTTTTCTGAAGATTTGGTGACATCTGGTGGAAGTATAATAAAATGCACATCTACACAAGAGAACAAAACTACATTGAAAAATAAAAAAACTTACCTTAATCGTTTATCACACATTGTTGGATCAATGCACAGATAAAGCCCTAGGGGATTTCCAAACGTCCCCTATCAATATCTGGCTGATTTCTAGCCAGATAGTGACAGTTCAGAACCTGCCTAGGGCACCATACATCGACAGATAATCTGCCAACTTGGCCTGGCTGGCTGCTGGCTGGCTGACCTGAACAACTTGTGGTACTGTTGTTTAAAATTAATTATATTAATAGCAAATATCTTGGAAAGCAGAATCCCTTATAGCAGTGATCCCCAACCAGTGGCTTGTGAGCAATATGTTGCTCATCAACCCCTTAGATGATGCTCCCAGTGGCCTTAAAGCAGGTACTTATTTTTAAATTACTGACTTGGAGGCAAGTTTTAGTTGCATAAAAAACAAGTATAATGCCAAACAGAGCCTTCTGTAGGCTGCCAGTCCACATAGGGGTTATTAAGTAGCCATTTATAGCTCTTATTGGCACCCCAACCTTTTTCATGCTTGTGTTGCTCCCCAAAACTTTTTCCATTTAAATGTGGCTTGCAGGTTTGGGTCCCTGCCTAATAGTTTTTACATATTAAGACTAAACACTTTATTTCATACTCAACTGACAGCATATTCACAGCATTTTGAATTGAGTTGATGGGCAGATTCACATTAATGAGGCTGATTTCATCAGAGAACAAACTGCACTACTGGCGTTTTAACAGAAAAAGGCAGAGGATTTAGAGGGATCCATAACTGCATTTTGACAGTCTGCTGCAGCGGGTATCTGTGGCACAAAACCAACTCACTTCTTCCAGAAGCATTTCCTTCTGTGAGATAAGACTTTCATATTCACAGATCTGGAGCTATGGACAGAAATACATGAATACAAGTAAATAGCACAGTTTTTCTATATCACTGATGTGAACAGAAAGAAATGGTATACACTCACCCCCATATTGTCCTTTTCAGCACTAAGGCTATCAATATTCCCCTTTAAGTTTTCTTTGTCGATAAGCAGATTATACATCTACAAGAAAATGCAATAATTACTGCAGTACGATGTGCATTTTATAATCTGGACTGGACTGGACTGAATGAAAATCCCTGTTAACACACACGTATATAATCTTCCATCAATCTAGAGCAGAAAGGTACTTTCCTAAAAATGTTAATTCTTTTCACTTGGGCCTCATCTTAATGAAGGCCAGAAATAACCATTTTGTGCTTGCATAAATTATCTTCTTTTCTTCCAGTAACATTTTTTTTTTTTTTTAAACTTCTATTTTGATATTTTGTACAAAACATAAGATTATATCAATCACATTTCAGTCATAAACAAGAGGTAAATACAGAAAAGGGAGAGAAGAAGGGAAAATAAAGAGGGGAAAAGAGAGAGAGAAAGGAAGATGACAAGAAGAAGGGGAGGAAGAGAGATATCATGTGATACCCTTTAACCTGTCAACTGAGCGTTACTATTTCACATAAATATTAAATTTACCTAAAATATCCCACTAAAAGCAAGAAATAAAAGTGAAACACACACATTGGTTTCTTTTATTTTCCCTGTAAAAAGATCTGACAATATGTCATAAAGGATCTCAGCCCCACATTGATGATATGTGGGTGTGAGTTAAGAAGGTATAAAAATACCTCTTCCTGAAGCATCTGTCTTTGATTGCAAAGTGACAAATTGTCCTTCTCCTGTAATAAAGCAAAGATGTTAAAATGACTACATCTCAGATAACATGTCTAAATCACAACTTTAATAAACCTGCAAATGAAATACCAACCAGTTCTTCCTTCTGTGATCCAAAGGCAGCAATTTTGTCTTCCAGAGTCTTGGTATAAGCTTTCAGGTCTTCCAATTCATTGCTTAAAGATCTTGAATGATTCACTGCCTGCTGGGAACTTAACATACAGAATTTACTCACAACAGTTAATTTAATACATATTGGCAAGAGTACTGTACAAAAATAACACCATGTAAATAATAAAGATATCACCAGCACAGTTGTGGTTAGTACTGCTGCCTTGCAGAGGGGACACTATCTGAAAGTAGCTCTGCTTGCATGGGTTTTCTCCAGGTAACCCAAGTTACCGGCTCCAGATAAAAGTGCCCTTAGTATGAGTGTGAATGTGGTTTTTTTTTGTTACACTAATAATAACCGGTAAAAATAATAACCATGTAAATGTCTCAAAACTTGCTTGAATAGGAAACCTACATTTTCAGTTTGCTCTTCACTTCAGATATTTCCTCTAGTAAGTGAGAGTTTGTTTCATCTGCTGTTTCTAAGCTCTTCTGCAGCTTCATTTTCTGATCCATCAGCTTCTTGTTGGCAAAGCTAAGGTCTCTGATTTTGCTGATGAAATCAGCATGTTCTCCCCTTCAGAGAAAGTACTGAGTTATATCTGAGCATGCAGAACCTTGTGCTTTGTTAAAAAAACAGGAATGCAACTTACATAAATTTATTTACATCGCCGCCATACCCTTCATGCTCTGCTTCTCTCTCAAGTACACCTTATAAGAACACCAGAGATATATACAAATTTGCATTAGTTTTAAATATGTAACCACATATATATACATACAGTAAATTGGTCTCCACAAAGGACTGATTTTAACCTATATATTCTTTCTTCTTCAGAGAACTTGGGGCTACAGGAAAACCCACACACAGACCCAAGCAACATGTCTGGGGCCATGGTACCCAGACCCAATGATTTAATGGGTGAGTAGCAGTGCAAATCTATTATATATGCCATTTGTAAGAAAGTTAAAACATCTATTTCCCAGTGCCTGAAAGACATGTGCCCAGGAATCATTCTTCTTGCCTCCATATGGACATAAAGGTGTTGTTTAAGTTTAAATTACTTTTAGTATGTTGCCATTCCTAGCAACTTTGCAATTGGTTCTCATTATTTATTGATTTCTTTATTTTAGTTTATTAATTATTTGCCTTCCTTTTCTGCCTTTTTCCAGCTCTCGGATGGAGGTCACTGACCCCAGCTGCCAAAAAACTATTGCTCTCTAAGACTACAACGGAAGTGTGTCTGATATCATATATTTTCATTCACATCAGTAACCATGTTGCATCAAAAGGTGGCCCTGATACGTGTCCAAATACAAAGTGCTTAAGCCTTGAGCCTGAAAGCTTCTGTTCTAATTAAATGAATCTGTGTAGCACTATTAAAACCTTGCTATACAAACCAAGACATTCAGCAGCTGTTTGACAATAGGGATATCCACTTAAGAGGCTGCTTGTATACCTCCCAGGAATGATGTCAGCTACATTTGTCTGGACCACTCCAGTGTTAACAACCCCCTGTACAAACTCAGTACACCAATCAGCATTCAATGTTGCCTCTGATTTCTATGTAGACATTACACAAGAGGTTGCTGTTTAATATCCTCTGAATTGTACAGAACATGCATGTTTTTTGTTGGGCACATACAATCATTTTCTGAATGTTGCTTCATACAAGGGAAAATAGGCTTTATAGCACTTTGTACTTTTTAGTCGAATGGGGAATGACAATTATTTTATGCTTCCTGTGGCATTTAGACTTATTTGTGTGCATATTCTACCTGTGTGTATTATTATTGAGTTAGAGAGGGTCCAGAGAAGGGCAACTAAGCTGGTAAAGGGTATGGAAAGTCTCAGTTATGAAGAAAGACTGGCCAAGTTGGGTCTGTTTACACTGGAGAAGAGGCGCTTAAGAGGTGACATGATAACTATGTATAAATATATAAGAGGATCATATAATAACCTTTCTAATGTTTTATTTACCAGTAGGTCCTTCCAACGAACACGAGGGCACCCACTCCGTTTAGAAGAAGGGAGGTTCCATTTAAATATTCGGAAAGGATTTTTTACAGTGAGAGCTGTGAAGTTGTGGAATTCCCTCCCCAAATCAGTCGTGCTGGCTGATACATTATATAGCTTTAAGAAAGGGGTGGATGGATTCTTAGCAAGTGAGGGAATACAGGGTTATGGGAGATAGCTCTTAGTACAAGTTGATCCAGGGACTGGTCCGATTGCCATTATGGAGTCAGGAAGGAATTTTTTCCCCTCTGCGGCAAATTAGAGAGGCTTCAGATGGGGTTTTGCCTTCCTCTAGATCAACTAGTAGTTAGGCAGGTTATATATAGGCATTATGGTTGAACTTGATGGACGTATGTCTTTTTTCAACCCAACTTACTATGTTACTATGTATAACAGACAGCCTTGGGTTAGAATACAGAGTACTGACCCAGCAGTATAGGGGTAGTGATGGGTATGTTTACAGCCATAAGGCTGATGTATCTCCAGTTTTGTAGTGTACCTGTAGCCTAATTTTCATATGGATTGAAATAGAGGATATATAATGTACAAAGGAAAATCTAAATTAGAAATATATTAATCACAAGTGCTTTTTTTACTTACCACATGGTAAAGATGAGCCTTTCTCGGATTTTATATTTTCCACTGTTTCAGTAATATCACTGCATATATAGAAATTATTAAAATGGACAGTAAAATCTTAGGGTCCTATTTACACTGTATGTAAAAAGAAATATAAGACTGCACATCATGTCACTATACTGTAAAACTGCAATATTTAAAGGAGAAGGAAAGGTGAAAACTAAGTAAGCTTTATCAGAAAGGTCTATGTAAATACAGCCATAAGCACTCAGAGTCCTCTATCAAAAAAAGCACAGGATTTGTCTCCTTTTTTGTAAAGATGTTCTTCAGTATCAGACTTCCTCTCTCAGAAAAAGTCTGTGGAACGCTCTCCTCTGTCCCTTTTCCTGCTTCCCCCTCCCATAAGAATTCACTCCCCCTCCCATCAGAATGTGTGATCTATGCTATCAGAAGCAGAAAGCTACCAAGACCTAAAATGGCAACTGCTATCTTAAACAAATGGAGGGAGCTTCTAGGGCTGTTTACTCAGGTATGGTAAAGCTTTTTGCAAAATAAATATAGCGTTCTATCTTGCACTATTGTGACTAATCTATTAGCAAAATGACTTTCCTTCACCTTTAATAGCTTAAAAAGATGTCAAGCACCTGCACAGGTCTGGACTGTGGTTCAAAATAGGCCATGGCATTTTAAGTACACAGAGGCCCAAACAGTCCCACAAAGGTTTAAAAAACAGTGGTTGTCTATGGTGCCTTACAGAAGCGCCTCTGGCATTTACCGGAATGCAATGATTGTCAGTCCAGCAGGCCTAGCATTGGATCAAAAATAGGCCCTGGCATTTCAAGTACACAGGGGCCAAAACAGCCACCCACCAGCCCAATAGTCTATGGCATCTTACAGCTGCCCCTCTGGATCCAGAATCCACAGATTGCCAGGGCGCCAGGCAGGTACTTCCTGCTTACCCCTAGTCCGAGCTCCCTTGTCATTGCCTCTGCTGCTTCTCATTGCATGGCTCACGCCCCCCTGCAACACCATATATAATGCATGCGCAGATGCAAGGAGGGGGGAAGGGTGCAGGGCCAAGGGGCCGACCAATTTGTCTAGGGCCTGGTTGGCTTAGGCCGCCCCTAATACGCAATGCCATTTGTATGCTGCAAAGTTGTAAAGGTTTCTCGGATTGGACTCTGCAGCAAGTACACGTGCATTCTCTTGAACGTAAATAAAGCTTCACCATCTGGCAGGTTTAGTAAAGGAGGAATAATGGTCTGGGGTTCTTTGCCATGGCTTTCAACTTTCACAATTTGACTGGCCTGTACAGAGCCCTGACCTTAACCCAACTGAACCCTGTGGGATGAATTGGTCTGCCAACCAACAGGGACCAAAGATTATATGGCCAAATTTATACTTACATTCTCTAAACGCATGAGCCGACATACCTGTCACTGCAGCAGCTGGCAATCCACTCACTCATGACTTTACGGAAGGTTGGCAAATCTAGGGACCTTCCCTGCTCTTCAGGATCCAGCATCTTACAAAGGTGCTGGAGTCGGTCTCCATCACAAGGTTGATCTGTTACGCTCTTCAAGTAGTCAATGATCTGAAACACTGTTACTTCTCCTAGAGGCAAATTTAGTCATATTATGGTAGTTTAGCAGTGGAATTTAACAGCAAAACTGCAGATTTTTGTTACCTATGCACAATGTGGGCAGTTCCTTAGTAAACACAATAATATGTTTAGCTGCAGTAAGGCGGACATCAGTCTGAATGACAATGCAAGTTAAAGAGCTTAACGACTCGGTAGTAGCGTTTTATAAAAACTAGTGAATGAGCCGCAATTCCACTGATTTTCTTATGAGTAGTAACTGTCCTTACTGCTGCTTAAAAACATAATTGACATAATAATTCTGCCCCGCTGTTTTCCTTTAGTTGGGAAGTATTACACCCTATTATATTACTCATGAGGCGCTCTTTTACATCAGCAAGAGTTTCTTACCTCTCCCCTCTGTATCACATGCTTCAAATGCGGTATCCAGCAACTGCTCTTCTGATGTAGAATTAGGAACACCATTAAGACAGCCCTGAGTAGCATCTGAGACGTAAAGGCACAGCAAATTATTTCTATACATACACGTACATTTAACGTTTTTAATGGGTTTTAAAGATGTTTGTAAATGTATTTCAAACTGAAAGCAGCATTTGTTTCTCCCTTTCCACTCTGATGCATGAAACAATGTAGTCAGAAGTGTAGAGAATATAAAAAGCCATCCACAAGTGGGGGTACAGCCACTTTAATTTCCATTAAAAGCACATACATATCTAATAATACATTAAAAACATACTTTTGCTGTCTGATAGCTGCCCTTCTTCTGATTCAGGATTCCAGCAGGTTCCTTGCAGTTTATACATTATACAAGCCCTTTGCTGAAAGCTTAGGGTATATTAGTTCTTCCTCTTGAGGCAGGACCTCAAAGAAATCTGCAGATGTATTCCTGGAGAGTGCTAGCTCTGAAAGAGCAAACATTCCTATGAAATTACAAGTTAAAATAAAACTATACCCCCAGAATGTATACTTAACCAACAGAGAGTTTATATTATGTTAAGTGGCCTAATAAACAATCTCGTCAAACTGGAATATATACTGTATATCAGTAAATACTGCCCTTTTACATCCCTTGAGCCGCCATTTAGTGATGGGCTGTGTGGTCCCTCAGAGATCACATGACCAGAAATAATGCAGCTCTAACTGCAACAGGACGTAGTGTGGGAGTAAAAGGCAGAACTCTGTCCATTCATTGGCTGATGGGGCCTAGCATGTATGTGTGCCTTGGGTTGTTTGTGTGCACTGTGAATCCTTTGATCCCAGTATTAACCAGTGGCACATACTACTATAAAAATGTTTTTTTTTTTTTTAGATGAAGCAGGGTTTTTACACATGAGCTTGATTAGGCAATACATTTTTATAGAGACCTACATAGTTTGGGGGTTTAGTTTTCCTTTAGAGGGAATGGACACCCAAAATGTTAACATTTGCCTTGCAAATTGTCTAAAATGGCAGTTTTTTGGTTGGTAAATATCTTATTGTACCCATTTTTTCAGAAATCAGTTATTCCATGCCTGTTTTTTTCTTTTTTTTTTTTTTTTAAATCTCGTGTATGCAGTGTGGGGCCTGACAGCTGATGGCATCAGCATTGCATGCCCACCACCCAAGAACTCAGAAAAGAGTAAACAAGTAAATTACAGGCAATTTGATTTCTTTGACTAGATATAGGCCTGCCTCCCTCACCTCACACAAACTTCCACTGCCACATTCTCGGAGTAGGATTGAGGGAGCTAGCCAGGGGCATGGCCAAGATGCAGCTGATTTATAAAAGTGGTGGGTTGGAATCTCTGAGTCCATTCTTCTCCAAATAAAATATATATATTAATATTCATATTATTAAGATTAAAAAAATAAAGAAAAATCCTCACACTCATTTTGGACTGCATTGTCACTGACCCAAGATTCCTGTTACAGTGTATCCACTCGGACGCTCACAGTTTCAGTCTGTCTCACACCCTCACATTCTGACATACTCGCATTCTTATTATTTATGGGGACATGTAATAAGGTACACTAAGGGGGAGATTTATCAATGTTTGAGTTTGATTTCTTTTCACGATTCAAATTCAAGTTTTTTTTGTGCTAAAAAAAACTCAAATTCGAATTATGGTTCAAAAACTTAAGGGGCACATTTTCTAAACAATTTTGAGAATGTTCGTAGTTTTTCTAAATGATAGAATATTTCGGAATATATGCGAAAATTCCACAAGTTTTTTGTGGTTTTTGGTAAATTTCCAAGAAAAAATTGTACTTTGCGCAAAGAATACGAACATTTCAGAATTAATGCTTTGGCTACACTTTAATCTGGACTATATTATTGCTAGGTTGAACTGTCGAGTGCCATTGAGTCCTGTGGAAGGCTTCCGAAGCCAGAAAGGTTTCAGCCCAAATATTTTGTGGCTTTCGGAACCCAATTGCATATGAACAATAAAAGCATTGTCGAAACATTTTAGAACTACAGAAATTATTGTGGTTACTTCGCATTTATACCATATCGCGTTTCAAGGCCAGAAAAAAAATGCATTTTAGTAAATGTGCCCTTAAGGGCTCTGGCACACAGGGAGATTAGTCGCCCGCGGGCAACTAATCTCCCCGAGTTGCCATCACCTGCCATCCCACCGGCGAAACTGTAAGTCGCCGGTGGGATGGCACACGTGGCAGCGCGATTTCGGCAAATCGGCGAAAAAGCCTCGCGAGGCAACTTCGGCGATTTTGCAAAATCGCGCCGCCGCTTGTGCCATCCCACCAGCGACTTACACTTTCGCCGGTGGGATGGCAGGTGATGGCAACTCGGGGAGATTAGTCGCCCGTGAACAGGGAGTTTTGTCGCGCGCGACTAATCTCCCCGTGTGCCAGAGCCCTAAATGTCTGGTAAAAGTCTGCTAAACAGTTTGTGTAGGAGATAGCTCATATAAATCAGTAAATAGATGCCAATATAAACACTAGTTACTCTAAAATAAATACAGGGGTGCCTCTGCTATGAGGTGAGAACCTTATCTAAAGGTGGCCATACACAGGCCGATTCTTGCTGCCAATATCGACCCCTTAGACCGATTCTGCAGCTTATCGGCCCGTGTAGTGGCAGGAACGAGGGGCATGCCCGACCGATATCTGGCCTGAAATTGGCCAGATATCAATCGGGCAGGTTAAAAGATTTAGTCGAAATCGGGGACCGCATTGGCTCGTTGATGCGGTCCCCAAACTGACTGCGCCCATTGCCATCATTATAATTCAATCGTTTGGCCCCTAAATTTGCCCAATAACGCCCACACCTCGCCAAGAGAGCGGATCTTAACGTGTATGGCCACCATTAGACAGCAGTGACCCTCAAGTTACCAAGGGAGGCAAAAAGCTGCTCTTGGTAACTTTAAGAGCTGAGTTTCTGGTAATAAACTAGAAATTTGGCAATTGAGCTCTCTGCCCTAGTGATTCGATCCCCCCCAGAAACGTAAGCACTGTGGGGTGCTGGGGGCTGCCCATGGGCTACAATTGCTCCTTAATAAGTAGTTTATATAATTAATTGCATTCATTAATGTGCTAATAAGTCAGTCAGTTCCTTTGCCCCTGCCGCACACATCGTTTTATAAAGAAGTTTCTATTTAAGTTATGGAAGTTGCTAGGCAAGTACCGAAGCTATGTAAATTGAGTTACTTTTAATGTAAATGACATGATTTATCTTGATTTTATGTGGCCAGGCCCCCATTCAAATGACAATTTCACAGGGCGCTGCACAACACTGCCCCCCACTCCCCCCACCTATGGCCGCCCTGATTAAACTTATTCAGCAGGTTTCAAATGTATCTCTAAAGACATGCCCTGCTGTATGGTATCTGTCATTTTTGTCTTGCTATGCTCCCCTACCCCACATGAGCCATTCTGTCCCCTATACCTATGTGCTATTCTGCCCTACCCACCATGTGCTGTTCTCTCTGCCATTCCCAGCTCCCCACTGCCTGCCACTAAACTGGCAGTTACCTCTTTAAGTTCAAAATCAACGTGAGCTGAATGCAGCCCTGCTACCTTACTTCTAGCCTGCAGCTTCCAGCTACTGCTAGTTTTCCCCTCAGTACAAGTCCCGGTTCTGCTGCGCAGGGATTGGATAAACTGGAGGGAGCATCCTGTTAGCCTATCCAATCCGTGTTCAGCTATACTGAGACTTAAACTTTAAGAACAAAACAATGAAGAAATGCAGGCAGCAGGCTTGGAATAAGGGGATAGTGCTTGAGGGAATGATCAAATGCAGAGCTATTAATTATTTCTGTCAGATATTCTTTTTTTATGTTCCTGTACCACTGCACAGTGATTGGATAGGCTGCAGGGTGGATCTCTCTAGCCTGTCCAGTGTGCATCCAGTGGGGCTTAAACCCTGATACTGAAAAAAGCAGTAGCTGCAGGCAACAGGATTGATAGAGTGCCTCAGTTTAGGTCATAAAATCTGTGGGAAAGGGGGGCTGGGTGCAAGTGCCCCCCACCCCACCTTGACCCTAATTGTGGGCACATGTTATATTGTGCATATGCTGTAAAATGAGGTACCTTGCCAGGTAATCCATATCAGCCAATCAGATTGCCATTCAAACTGCACACGATAAATACTGCTTAACGATTGGTTGCTATGGGTTGGATAGCCTGTAGCAAAATTTACATCCATTATTTACCATGTCACCCTCATGGAATAATGAGCCTTGTATATCTGCCCGCCTCACATCAGCCGGGAGGCTCAGCCATTCTATAGGACAGTGTTCCCCAACCAGTGGCTCCTATGCAACATGTTGCTCCCCAACCCCTTGGATGTTGCTCCCAGTGGCCTCAAAGCAGGTGCTTATTTTTGAATATCTGGCTTGGAGGCAAGTTTTGGTTGCATAAAAACCATGTATAATGACAAACAGAGCCTTATTGGCACCCCCGGGAACCTTTTTCATGCTTGTGTTGCTCTCCAACACTTTTTCCATTTAAATGTGGCTCATGTGTAGAAAAGGTTTGGGATCCCTGATGTAGGAGAACACATACTGCCATCAAGAAACATTTTTACTAGCTTTGCCAGTCACATACCAGGCAGGGTGCATCCCTACCCACACAAAGCAATAAGTAGAAATGTTGTGCCCACATAAAGCTATATGATCAGGGTCACCCTTATCTCATGACCATCACCGAGGGGACCAGCCTAAAGACCACTTTAGGTTAGGTTTGGGAAGAATGCCTATTTGCTCTCCTAGATACTTCCGGAGAGCCAGCTAGAACGTTACGGTGATATTTCTGGAAAATGGCTATTTGTTCTTCAAGATACTCCTCCTAGGCGCCCATCCTAAAGACCACTTAGGGTGAGATTTGGGAAGAATGGCTATTTGCTCTACTAGATACTCCTGAAAGACCAGCTTAAAGTCAGTTAGGGTGACATTGGTGGAGAATTGCTATTTGTTCTCCAAGATCCTTCTAGGGGCACAGGCTGCGGGTAAAAGTCAGCTTTAGCAGAAAGGTCTATGTAAATACAGCCATAAGCACTCACAGAAACGCTGCACTGAGTCCTCTATCAAAAGAAACACAGGATTTCTTTTCTTCTTTTGTATACACGTTCTCCAGTTTCAGACTCTTTGCTCCAACCTTAACCTGCTCCTTTCCAACTTGAACCTAACCTAGGCCAAAATAGAAAGGACATGATGGTCCAGCCTAAGTCGTCCTGGCCTTCTGATGATGTTCTTACCTTAAAAATAAATTCTTACCTTAAAGGGGGGCTTGAACTTAAAATGTCTGTGTGAGCTGTCGAGGATGGGGTTCTTATTTTACCCCTTTGTTTGATTGTGTCACATGTTTGCAGCCCTTTATTAGTGCAGATTTTGCTAAAATACAGTGGTGTGAAAAACTATTTGCCCCCTTCCTGATTTCTTATTCTTTTGCATGTTTGTCACACTTAAATGTTTCTGCTCATCAAAAACCGTTAACTATTAGTCAAAGATAACATAATTGAACACAAAATGCAGTTTTTAAATGAAGGTTTACGTTATTATTTAGGGAGAAAAAAAATCCAAACCTACATGGCCCTGTGTGAAAAAGTAATTGCCCCCTGAACCTAATAACTGGTTGGGCCACCCTTAGCAGCAATAACTGCAATCAAGCGTTTGCGATAACTTGCAACGAGTCTTTTACAGCGCTCTGGAGGAATTTTGGCCCACTCATCTTTGCAGAATTGTTGTAATTCAGCTTTATTTGAGGGTTTTCTAGCATGAACCGCCTTTTTAAGGTCATGCCACAACATCTCAATAGGATTCAGGTCAGGACTTTGACTAGGCCACTCCAAAGTCTTCATTTTGTTTTTCTTCAGCCATTCAGAGGTGGATTTGCTGGTGTGTTTTGGGTCATTGTCCTGCTGCAGCACCCAAGATCGCTTCAGCTTGAGTTGACGAACAGATGGCCGGACATTCTCCTTCAGGATTTTTTGGTAGACAGTAGAATTCATGGTTCCATCTATCACAGCAAGCCTTCCAGGTCCTGAAGCAGCAAAACAACCCCAGACCATCACACTACCACCACCATATTTTACTGTTGGTATGATGTTCTTTTTCTGAAATGCTGTGTTACTTTTACGCCAGATGTAACGGGACACGCACCTTCCAAAAAGTTCAACTTTTGTCTCGTCGGTCCACAAGGTATTTTCCCAAAAGTCTTGGCAATCATTGAGATGTTTTTTAGCAAAATTGAGACGAGCCTTAATGTTCTTTTTGCTTAAAAGTGGTTTGCGCCGTTTTTGCCCAGTCTCTTTCTTATGGTGGAGTCGTGAACACTGCCCTTAATTGAGGCAAGTGAGGCCTGCAGTTCTTTAGATGTTGTCCTGGGGTCTTTTGTGGCCTCTCGGATGAGTTGTCTCTGCGCTCTTGGGGTAATTTTGGTCGGCCGGCCACTCCTGGGAAGGTTCACCACTGTTCCATGTTTTTGCCATTTGTGGATAATGGCTCTCACTGTGGTTCGCTGGAGTCCCAAAGCTTTAGAAATGGCTTTATAACCTTTACCAGACTGATAGATCTCAATTACTTTTGTTCTCATTTGTTCTTAAATTTCTTTGGATCTTGGCATGATGTCTAGCTTTTGAGGTGCTTTTGGTCTACTTCTCTGTGTCAGGTAACTCCTATTTAAGTGATTTCTTGATTGAAACAGGTGTGGCAGTAATCAGGCTTGGGGGTGACTACAGAAATTGATATTGAAATTGAAAATTGAAATTGATAAACCACAGTTAAGTTATTTTTTAACAAGGGGGGCAATCACTTTTTCACACCATGTAGATTTGGAGTTTTTTTTCTCCCTTAATAACGTAAACCTTCATTTAAAAACTGCATTTTGTGTTCAATTATGTTATCTTTGACTAATAGTTAACGGTTTTTGATGAGCAGAAACATTTAAGTGTGACAAACATGCAAAAGAATAAGAAATCAGGAAGGGGGCAAATAGTTTTTCACACCACTGTATATTGGAAATATGCAGCCTATCCAGTGGACTGTGCTTTATGTAGGCAGGAAAACCATTTTATTATGAATATAATAAATATAATAATGCAATAAATACAGTAAATAAATATTCTGTATACAGTAAGTCTCAATTCAGAGGAGACATCAATAAAAGTCAGGACCAAAATATTGTCCAATTTGTCTGGCGAGTTGCTTCAGCTCCTGGAATTCCAGCTGACCTGGGTCGGGCTGTTCATCTGCATGTTCATCTAATAGCAAGCTCTCCTCCTCTACATCACTAGCTGCTCCCGCGTGCAATACTTTAAAGACATTCTTTGACTCCCTTGCACTTTCTTCTGCAGCTCTTGGTAGGTCGATGAACTGGTCTGGCTGCGAGGGCCAAGGTATAAGATCAGAGTCATAATATGTCAGCTCCTCATCTCTGCGTACCAAAGGCTGCAGGAGAGATTCCCCTCCATACGTGGTGAAATCCAGGACTCCATCTGGCTTCTCGCAGGTATAAATGAGATTAAAGCTGTAGGACAAAAAAAACGCTATAATTCATGTAATATGTATACACAGTCAGAAATTTTCTTACAGAAGGCAGGGGAAGCCTTGTAAATATACACCCTTTGTTTACAGGACAGCTATAGGCCAGTTCATTAGGGGGTGCCAATTTGTTACCACCGAGTGAATATAATTACTGAACTTGGACCCCATAGCAGCAGTCCTCTTCACTGAAAACCACACAGACCCAGACTATGTGTGGGAGCACTGTACTACCATATTTTACCCTATTTCATATGGATATTCCTGGGCCGGCACTACATTACAGTAAAATGACCAACTTTATAGCGCTTAGTGATTGGATTTTCAATGGGGGATGCCTAGCAAATTTGCACTTACCAGTGAGCTTTTTTTGTCCTTTTGATGGTGGAACCACCAGGCAGAACAGGTGGAGCAACTGCACCACGGCCCACTCACCATGTGACCAATTGAAAGACCATCACAGCAGTGCCTGTGCAGAATGGGGGGGCTCTGCATATTTTGCATGGCAGTGCATAGGGTACTATACTATAGGGCTTTATAGGTTTTTCATTTGCGGGCACTTAAAGAGTTAATTTAAATAGATGTAGGCGCTACTGTGTATAGATGTGCAGATATTGTCTTTCAGAAAAAAAATAAATGGAAATAAAACCTTTATTATATATATTACATATATATGCGTGTGTGTTTGAATGTATATATATACTGTATATATGGGGTTCTTTCCCACTAAAGGAGAAGCAAAGCCTAAACTGTGAATATACCTAATCTGTGTGAATTATTGTCTGCACAGGACTCCATACCAATTATTCTTAAGATGCAACCCACCCTTTGTTGGTGCACACAAGTCCTGATGCGCAGGGGCAGTAGCCGGGATCCGACCCTGTAGCTGAATCCATTTGTAACAGATTCCAAAGGCTAATTGGCTGGATCTTGCACCGCTCTCCTTCTGCTGGGAAAGGAGCGCACAACGGTAACATCCCTGCTGTAAGAAGATAAATGACCTTTAAATTAATTTTCTGTATGTTGTAAAGAGTGCTATTTTGAAACAATTGCAATTGGTCTATATTTTTGATTATTTGGTTGCAAATTACCCTAACAATGAATGAGAAACTGAAATATGCCAGATCCTTCATTAAATGCAAGCTCTGACCTGTAAATGGTACATGCACAAGTGCCCCCCATATGGGCCCTAAAACCAATGATTCACTTTTGTTGAATAAAACATGTTAAATCAACTCACATTCAGTTTTGGAGCAGCAGAACTCAGGCGCACACTGGTCATTGCTTGGATCACATTCCGCCCCAGTGCCAGTCACATTTACCCCTTCAGTGCAGTTCCCAGAGATACATCTCATGCCAAGGTGGCACTCACTGTCAGCTTGGCACCCCTAGAAGATAAACAATGTGTCAGTGATGTGTCAGAGCCAGACAGCAGGGGAGGGGTAACCCTAGGGTGTGTGTAAATGTAATGCTAGTTAAAATCAGTGTTTGTTTCTGCCTGTTTTTGGTTCTGACTCTTGAAACAATATAGCAGCAGGTTAGGCTAATTCACTCAGGCCAATATGTTAGGTGCCTCCCAATGAATTATATTGGTTATTTTTTTCCCCTGGGTTGGTGCGTCTCACCTCCCTCTGTCCAGTCTGCTCTTCCTCGCTGCCTTCTGTCTGTACAGTTACCGACGCCTCTGCAGTCCCTGCTCTTCCGTTACTGCTCTACTGTACAATAGGCACAAGGGTTACGTATTGCTTACTACTGAATACCACACTCTGCTCCATGTTAATCTTTCTGCCATTACAGGGCTGCATACTGTGCTACCTCTGGACTCACAAACTTTTTGCACCTGGAACAACTGCAGGGGGGACAGGTATATTTTGGGCAAAATAATACTTTGCAGGGTGTCCCGGAACATTTCTAGAAATACTGTTTTTTGTTTTTTTTTCAAAAATACCTTTAATTCTATTTTTTAGGGCCCTTGGTCTGAAGTCCCAGAGCCCTGCAAAAAAATCTTCGTAGGGACCCAGCGCAAACTGTCCTTCCTCCCCCACAATCCCTGCCTCCCTTTTGCTACCTGTTTGTGCCACTTCGCTACCTTTTGCAACATTCAAGGCAGTAGAGAAGCTGGGGAACTATGATACTAGACCCCTGTCCTCCGGGCCCCCACATGACCGCCGGGTCTGCTGTATATGTACTCACGCCACTGGTTCCATGGTCACCTAATGTCTTATATCCTTATAACTTACAGCAGGGGGCGTTTATTTTTTTGTACTATATGTGTTTCAGTGAGTCCCATGAGATGACTGATATTACTAACCATTTATTAAGATATGTTTCTCATGTTATTCTTACAGAGATTTCTATTATGGGACCCCCTGGGAACTTATGATATTGTAATAGTAGATTGAATGATAAATGACGTCTGTTCTAGGAACATCACATTTACTGTAACACACAGATTTGCTTGATGGCGCCGTGAAGATTCACACTGTATGGCAGCACTTGAGCCCACTGTGTATGCCCTGACTCTCAGATCCCACGGATCACTTGTTAGAGAGTAGCCTTGGTCCTGAACCCATTACATACAATACAGTTCTGACTAAGGACACACAAGTAGAAAGCTCTCTGTAGTGTGGAAGCCCTTTAGCTTGAATGGGCAGCCCTGGTACTTATAATATACTGCCTTTTTGTACAGTAAACAATAAATGTATTATGTGACATAGTTATTCCTATGTCTGACAGATGCTCTATTCAAAAGCACCCATTCTATCAAGTATCTCCAACTGACTGACATCCACTGTTTTCTTAGTGTCTATTTCCTATCTATAAGCCCCTGTGCCTATAAGCAAAGTGAATAGTGGCCCCTGTGCCTATAAGCAAAGTGAATAGTGGCCCCTGTGCCTATAAGCAAACAGAAGAGTGGCCCCTGTGCCTATAAGCAAACAGAATAGAGGCCCCTGTGCCTATAAGCAAACAGAATAGAGGCCCCTGTGCCTATAAGCAAAGTGAATAGTGGCCCCTGTGCCTATAAGCAAACAGAATAGTGGCCCCTGTGCCTATAAGCAAACAGAAGAGTGGCCCCTGTGCCTATAAGCAAACAGAATAGAGGCCCCTGTGCCTATAAGCAAAGTGAATAGTGGCCCCTGTGCCTATAAGCAAACAGAATAGTGGCCCCTGTGCCTATAAGCAAAGTGAATAGTGGCCCCTGTGCCTATAAGCAAACAGAAGAGTGGCCCCTGTGCCTATAAGCAAACAGAATAGAGGCCCCTGTGCCTATAAGCAAAGTGAATAGTGACCCCTGTGCCTATAAGCAAAGTGAATAGTGGGCCCCTGTGCCTATAAGCAAAGTGAATAGTGGCCCATGTGCCTATAAGCAAAGTGAATAGTGGCCCCTGTGCCTATAAGCAAAGTGAATAGTGGCCCCTGTGCCTATAAGCAAAGTGAATAGTGGCCCCTGTGCCTATAGGCAAACAAAATAGTGGCCCCTGTGCCTATAGGCAAACAAAATAGTGGCCCCTGTGCCTATAAGCAAAGTGAATAGTGGCCCCTGTGCCAATAAGCAAACAGAATAGAGGCCCCTGTGCCTATAAGCAAACAGAATAGTGGCCCCTGTGCCTATAAGCAAACAGAATAGTGGCCCCTGTGCCTATAAGACAACAGAATAGTGGCCCCTGTGCATATAAGCAAAGTGAATAGTGCCCCCTGTGCCTATAAGCAAACAGAATAGTGGCCCCTGTGCCTATAAGACAACAGAATAGTGGCCCCTGTGCCTATAAGCAAAGTGAATAGTGGCCCCTGTGCCTATAAGCAAAGTGAATAGTGGCCCCTGTGCCTATAAGCAAAGTGAATAGTCGCCCCTGTGCCTATAGGCAAACAAAATAGTGGCCCCTGTGCCTATAGGCAAACAAAATAGTGGCCCCTGTGCCTATAAGCAAAGTGAATAGTGGCCCCTGTGCCTATAAGCAAACAGAATAGGGGCCCCTGTGCCTATAAGCAAAGTGAATAGTGGCCCCTGTGCCTATAAGCAAACAGAATAGTGGCCCCTGTGCCTATAAGCAAACAGAATAGTGGCCCCTGTGCCTATAAGCAAACAGAATAGTGGCCCCTGTGCCTATAAGCAAAGTGAATAGTGGCCCCTGTGCCTATAAGCAAACAGAATAGTGGCCCCTGTGCCTATAAGCAAACAGAATAGTGGCCCCGGTGCCTATAAGCAAAGAGAAGAGTGGCCCCTGTGCCTATAAGCAAACAGAATAGTGGCCCCTGTGCCTATAAGCAAACAGAATAGTGGCCCCTGTGCCTATAAGCAAACAGAATAGTGGCCCCTGTGCCTATAAGCAAACAGAATAGTGGCCCCGGTGCCTATAAGCAAAGAGAAGAGTGGCCCCTGTGCCTATAAGCAAACAGAATAGTGGCCCCTGTGCCTATAAGCAAACAGAATAGAGGCCCCAGTGCCTATAAGCAAAGTGAATAGTGGCCCCTGTGCCTATAAGCAAACAGAATAGTGGCCCCTGTGCCTATAAGCAAACAGAATAGTGGCCCCGGTGCCTATAAGCAAAGAGAAGAGTGGCCCCTGTGCCTATAAGCAAACAGAATAGTGGCCCCTGTGCCTATAAGCAAACAGAATAGAGGCCCCAGTGCCTATAAGCAAACAGAATAGAGGCCCAGGTGCCTATAAGCAAAAAGAATAGTGGCCCCTGGGCCTACGAATAAACAGAGCAACCTATAAAGTTTAGTTTAATGGACAATTCTAGAAACATAAAAGGAACTATAACAATAATAGTGGGGGCAGGGGGGGCCTTGGTTTTATCTTCCTTAAATTATTCTAGCCAATTGGTCCTTCAGTTACACAGTGAAGGTTTGTGAGACAGTTTGGCCCTCTCTCATTAGGGCCCCACATCTGGGGTGGAATTACAGAAACCAATGATGCCCAGCCTGAAGCAATTCCACCTACTGTTGGCCTACAACACCCAGCATCCCCTGTATCCCCCTGTAACATGGATCTGGCAGTTGTAGTTGGCAGAGAGCTGGAGCTGCTGCAGGATGGGACCCCCCCCCACCGACGTGTAGGCACTGACTGGCTAAATGTAACTGGGGCCCTTACCTGGCTGTCCGGTATGTCGGTACCATGAGAGGCCGGGTCAGGGTGAGGCGCAGGCAGCACAGCAGCCCAGGAGCAGCCGCCCAGCAGCATGGGAACGATCAGCGGCAGCAGCAGCATCTGTGGGATGTCGGGCAGCCTCTGAGCCCGGTACTACAGCCTGTGGGCAAATCTGGGCATGGAATGGGCTCTGTCAGGCAACAGCCGGGTACCTGTGCCCTTTGGCAGGAGCTGGCAGGGTGGGTATTGGGCGAGGGGCTCGGAAACAGGGCGCAGAATTAGAGTACTACAACCTGCCTGCAGTACGGGAAATAGATGGGCACAGGGCTCCCCCTGCTGGGGCAATCGGGTACTGTGCAATTGTAATGAAAGGGATAGTCTGCGTCTCACTGTCACCCAATACAAAGCGGGCGGTGTGGGAACTGGGAAAAGCAATTAAATTACAGCCCTTGGTGTGGGCTTGTATGTTTTATGTAAGGACAGTGGGGTAATAAATGGAAGCCATGCATCCAATTCATTTGGGCAAAGCTGCCACACTGCCTAGTAACATGCACAGCAGGGTGAAAGCTGGCAACGAGGGTTATGGGTAGAGAAGCTGGGCGGCAGTCACAGGGGGTACAGGTTGTACAACTGGAGGGGCTTTAGTCCTGGAAACCTATATGCTCTGTGGGGCCACTTGTGTTGTGACCCTTCATTTGTTAAACACAGCCACAGCCAAATAATATTGTTGCGTGTTACATAACAGATGGACATCCCTGATATATATGGAAACATTAAACAGTTGATACTGTAACTCAATAAATGTGTATTATGTGTGTGTGTGGGGGGGGGGGGGGGGGGGGGGGTGAGCTGCTTTGGCCTCCAGGGTTGCCTCCTGGCTTGTGTTTTACCAACCTGGCCAGTATAAATAATGCTTGATGCAATACTTTTAATAGGGGAGAAGGATAAAGCATACAATATAGAAAGGTGGTGTTTGTCAGAGACATCATGAGGAGCCCAGAAGCTAAGTGGTTTATCAGGGAAGGCCCGGTGGGCACAGGCTGGCATGCTGGGCCTGTTTTACAGAGTCACCAACCTTCAATCAAATCCAGGTGATTGTTGCCCATTTCGATAACACACCCCAACTATGCCATGTTATGCCCCTACCATCGCTACTGATATATATATAAAAGGCATTATCTGGACTTGCCATTCTAAAGGCTATCTCTAGAGGGCACTAGTGATTCAGTATTTTCTCACTGGTGTACAAAGGGGCCATTTCACATGGGGACTGCTGCCCTTGTTATACAGTTCCCTGAAGTTTTTCACTAGATGCTAGATATTTAAATTAAAGGCCCCTGCCTTATGGCATAGCCCTGGGCCCCTCTTCTCTCAGCGCTAGAAGCCAAGATACAAATGGATGTTCTATAAAATGGAAATGGGCCTGTTTAGTGGTTCTGGGAGGCACCAGAGTTGTACTGTGATCACTGTTGCTTGTTGCCCTTTCCCATTTTTCTCTTTGCATTGCTTCTTCTCCTCTGTGGCCCCAGGTTTACAGAGAGCAGTGCTTCATGCTACAGGGGCAGATATGGTGGGGTGTTGGGTAGATTGGGGATGAATTGGGTGTAGCAGGGGCAAAGTCAGTGCATAATTTACAGCAGACCCCAACTCCCATAAGAGAGGATTATCCCACACCTGCCCTCCTGCCTACACCTGGTCAGTTCTTCCAGGCCTATATGCAGTCGGATGTAAGAGGTGGGCCCTAAATGCATTATTACAGGGGATCTGGCTTACTGGAATGACTCCAGGTTTAGGCATGGACAGGAATCCATAATGGACCCCATTATTACTAACTGCAAACCTGCCATTTAGAAAGAGTTTTATATCGGGTCCTATACCTGAAGGGCCACATTTATCCAAACTGCCCATACACAAGCCTTTTCAATTCTATACAATCGCTATTGCATTGCATGCAGGGGGCTTGGGAGATAGCTGGCCTGCACTTACTATTTAGGTTAGTGGCCATGGTAAATAAAGTGCTATAGTCGTGTCTGAGAGGACCAGCAATATACAGTATAGTATTGGGTCTGGAATCCTCCCCCCGCCGGCCCCTCCATCTGTACACGAGTCAGCACGCAGATGGGCCAACATCTGGATCTTTTCCTTTGTTCCCCCAACTGTCAGCCCAGTCTAGAGATTCCCCTTATCCTACGCTGCTGCAGTTGTTTATAATATCATCCTGCGCCCATTGGCCAGGTACTAGTGGGCCCCAGCAATACAGCAATGCAGGGCTCTTTTATCTGTATACCTAAATCAGAGAAGAGCAACCTGCTGCCCTCCACATATCATTGGACTACATCTCCCAGCATCCCCTCTGGGAACCCACAGACGTTGTACACTTCTCACAATGTAATTTGAAATGGTGGGCTCTGTGCAGTTTGGCTGAGCCGCCTGGTGACTGCCAGGTTACATAATGAGTTTACACTGTGGGAACAGTTTAGGAGGCTTACTAGGCACAAACAATAATAGAATACAGATTTAAATAATCACTTAAAATTAGGCCTCCTACATTATATAACGCAGTGATGTCTGTCGGTACAAGACTGGAGCTGTCACTGTGTCTGTAATGAAGGCAAAGCAGGCAGAACACTGTAGTGCTGCCCCACTGGCATTAAAGGAACAGTAACACCAAGAAATGGAAGTGTTTGAAAGTAAATTAAATATAATGTGCTGTTACCCTGCACAGTAAAACATGTGCTTCAGAAACACTACTGTGTGTATATAAACAGTCTGCTGTGTAGCAATGGGGGCAGCCATTCAAGACACAGATTTACATAACAGATAACAGATAACATCAGCTCTGCAGAATACCATTGTATTGTACTACAGAGCTCATCTTTTATCTGCTAAGGAACCTGGGCCCTTTTTCCTTTTTCTTCTTGAATGGCTGCCCCCATGGCTACACAGCAGTTTATCTATATAAACTATAGTAGAGTTTCTGTAGCAAACACCCCAGCTGTACCAGTGCAGGAATGGCTGCCCCCGGGGCTGCACAGCGGGGTATTTATATAAACTATATAAACTATAGTAGGGTTTCTGTAGCAAACACCCCAGCTGTACCAGTGCAGGAATGGCTGCCCCCGGGGCTACACAGCGGGGTATTTATATAAACTATAGTAGGGTTTCTGTAGCAAACACCCCAGCTGTACCAGTGCAGGAATGGCTGCCCCCGGGGCTACACAGCGGGGTATTTATATAAACTATAGTAGGGGTTCTGTAGCAAACACCCCAGCTGTACCAGTGCAGGAATGGCTGCCCCCGGGGCTACACAGCGGGGTATTTATATAAACTATAGTAGGGTTTCTGTAGCAAACACCCCAGCTGTACCAGTGCAGGAATGGCTGCCCCCGGGGCTACACAGCGGGGTATTTATATAAACTATAGTAGGGGTTCTGTAGCAAACACCCCAGCTGTACCAGTGCAGGAATGGCTGCCCCCGGGGCTACACAGCGGGGTATTTATATAAACTATAGTAGGGTTTCTGTAGCAAACACCCCAGCTGTACCAGTGCAGGAATGGCTGCCCCCGGGGCTACACAGCGGGGCATTTATATAAACTATAGTAGGGTTTCTGTAGCAAACACCCCAGCTGTACCAGTGCAGGAATGGCTGCCCCCGGGGCTGCACAGCGGGGTATTTATATAAACTATAGTAGGGTTTCTGTAGCAAACACCCCAGCTGTACCAGTGCAGGAATGGCTGCCCCCGGGGCTACACAGCAGGGTATTTGTATAAACTATAGTAGGGTTTCTGTAGCAAACACCCCAGCTGTACCAGTACATTATATTTTAATTAATTCAAGACACTTTAATTTTTGGTGTAACTGTTCCTTTAATAAAGGGGGTAGTTTGCTCCCATGCTTTCAGGGTGTAATGAAGACTTATTTTTAATCCTATTTATTATCCTTCTGGGGCAGTTCCTATTCTGATCATTTTGGGGCACAGGAGTCATAAACTTGGGAATTGCCCCTCCAAGGGTCATAACTAACCGGCCCAGCCAGTGCAGTCGTGGGTCAGATGTTAACCCTTCATAAAAATGTTAGTGGCCCTCCCATATAATCAACAGAGAGGCATTTCCCAGCCACTGAGCTCCATGTGCCATTGCCATTGTATGTGCATTTTGATAGCTTGCCAAATATCTGGGGAACACTAGCCCCATGGCTAAATCATAGCAAGGAAGTGTGCAGGAGTTTGTTCTTTTCAACCACAACATATTTTATGTTACAAGTTGGACATTCCCTTCTTGCTCTGGGGCCCTTTATTACTAGTTTTATCACTTCCCGGGGCCGTCAGTGTCTTAAACAATGCACAACGGCTGCAGCTTAAGGGCTCTGGCACACGGGGAGATTAGTCGCCCGCGACAAATCTCCCTGTTCGCGGACAACTAATCTCCCCGGATTGCCATCCCACCAGAGAAAATGTAAATCGCTGGCATACGATGGCATACGCGGTGGCGCGATTTCAGTGAAATCGCGGAAGTTGCCTTGAGAGGAAACTAAAAGGTAGTAGTCGCAAGGGCAGACATATAGGCAGAGAAGGCTGCATAGGGGCCTTCAGCAGCTCATGGTAATGATATGTGTATGCCCCGGGTGGGGTAACTTTTGTAGTGGGGCCACAAAAAGGAGACCGGGAGAGCATTACTATTCGAAACGAGACACTCTATTCCTGCCACTATGAGTGCATACCTGAACCCTAAGATTCCATAGGAACCTCTTTCAGAACTAAACACAAAAACCAATTCTATTCTCAAAAAGCAGAAATTGTTCCCACATTTCCTTTCAGTTCCTTTTTTTGGTATCAACCGCAATGTTATTGCAAAACCTAAAAACCTCATATTGGGCTCTGATTTAGCCAGGGCTGCAATCCTAGGGAAAATGCTGCATTGTGGTTTAACAAAAAAGGAGACTGGAAAACTTTTTTTTTGCACTTTGCAGTTTGTCCATTAGGCTAGAGCCACTTGGGCATGATTCTCGGACTGCGTCGGTCCACTGTGCAGGCAGACCGAGTGGATTTCCAGGCCAACACAGTACCAATGAGTGCAGACCCAGGAGAGGACGTAGGACAGCTGATTGTGGAGTTGCCACCTTTCTAAATTATTTTTACCGGCTGGCGGGGGGGCAAGTACATAAGGGGCAGGCAGTGCCATAAAGGGCTGGGGCAGTGACATAAAAGGGGATGATAAAGGGATCAGGGGGAAAAGAGGTAAAATTGGGGCCGGCCAGGGGCTCATCTTAAGGGTATTACAAATTGACCAGCAACTATATTTGTTACTGGTCTTGGCAGGTGTTCTACAAGCTAGGCTGGTATACCGGCCAGGGGGCAACCCTAGCTGATTCTTGGCCTGCGTTTATATGCACTGACACACTTTCACTAACCTTAGGGACCACTATGGACTTATGTAGTGACACGGTGCAATTAACCTGCAGTGCAGTCACCCCATTGTGAAGATAGGCCTCTTCATACTGAACCATGTCCTTTCATATATTGGGGGGTGGTACAGTACCAGGCCCAGACTGGCAATAGGTGGATTCCGGCAAGAGGAGCTGCTGTAAGATGACATAGTCAGTCACTATTCTTTGGGCTGGGGGGGCTGTTTGGGCCTCTGTGTACTTGAAATGCCAGGGTCTATTTTGACTCCCAGTCCAGGCCCGGTGGGTAGTACTTCTGCCAGTAACAAAGGTTTCCCATAGACAATAAGGTTGAACTTTCAGGCATGTGACTTTTCAACCTCACCTACTATGTTTAGGGAAATAACTGCCAGCAGAGGGCAGATGTAGTACACACTACTCTAAAAACATCTTCTCTCAAATCGGCTTCCCTATGTTTAAAATGTAAATGAAAATACCATAGAAATGCAATTCATTACTCATGGTGCAAAACCAGGGCCAGAACTAGGGGTAGGCAGAAGAGGCACCTGCCTAGGGCGCAACAGTGAGGGGGCGCTAGGCAGGTACTTCTGTTGCCAACCCCTAGTCCAGGATGTCTTACCCCCACCACTGATTTCCCGGTGCTCCCCCCTACAAGGCACTGCGCGCTGCGCTCCCCCCTCTATGCGTATGTGGTGGGGGTGAGAGGGGCAAGCGGTGAGGGCGAGGTGGCCGGCCAGGTCACCTATAGTGCCCGGCTGACTTGGCCCACCTCTGTGCAACACTTCTGCATTATAAAGTAACATAGTAAGTTAGGCTGAAAAAAGACACATGTCAATGAAGTTCAACCTTTTCTGTCTATATATAACCTGCCTAACTGCTAGTTCATCCAGAGGAAGGAAAAAGCCCTTGCCTCAGAGAGAGAAAAAATTCCTTCCTGAGTCCAAGATGGCAATTGGACCAGTCCCTGGATCAACTTGTACTAAGAGCTATCCCCCCTACCCCTGTATTCCCTCACTTGTACTGAGAGCTATCTCCCATACCCCTGTATTCCCTCACTTGTACTGAGAGCTATCTCCCCTACCCCTGTATTCCCTCACTTGTACTGAGAGCTATCTCCCATAACCCTGTATTCCCTCACTTGTACTGAGAGCTATCTCCCCTACCCCTGTATTCCCTCACTTGTACTGAGAGCTATCTCCCCTACCCCTGTATTCCCTCACTTGTGCTGAGAGCTATCTCCCATACCCCTGTATTCCCTCACTTGTACTGAGAGCTATCTCCCATACCCCTGTATTCCCTCACTTGTACTGAGAGCTATCTCCCCTACCCCTGTATTCCCTCACTTGTACTGAGAGCTATCCCCCCTACCCCTGTATTCCTTCACTTGTACTGAGAGCTATCTCCCATACCCCTGTATTCCCTCACTTGTACTGAGAGCTATCCCCCCTACCCCTGTATTCCCTCACTTGTACTGAGAGCTATCTCCCATACCCCTGTATTCCCTCACTTGTACTGAGAGCTATCTCCCCTACCCCTGTATTCCCTCACTTGTACTGAGAGCTATCTCCCATACCCCTGTATTCCCTCACTTGTACTGAGAGCTATCTCCCATACCCCTGTATTCCCTCACTTGTACTGAGAGCTATCTCCCCTACCCCTGTATTCCCTCACTTGTACTGAGAGCTATCTCCCATAACCCTGTATTCCCTCACTTGTACTGAGAGCTATCTCCCCTACCCCTGTATTCCCTCACTTGTACTGAGAGCTATCTCCCCTACCCCTGTATTCCCTCACTTGTGCTGAGAGCTATCTCCCATACCCCTGTATTCCCTCACTTGTACTGAGAGCTATCTCCCATACCCCTGTATTCCCTCACTTGTACTGAGAGCTATCTCCCCTACCCCTGTATTCCCTCACTTGTACTGAGAGCTATCCCCCCTACCCCTGTATTCCTTCACTTGTACTGAGAGCTATCTCCCATACCCCTGTATTCCCTCACTTGTACTGAGAGCTATCTCCCCTACCCCTGTATTCCCTCACTTGTACTGAGAGCTATCCCCCCTACCCCTGTATTCCCTCACTTGTACTGAGAGCTATCTCCCATACCCCTGTATTCCCTCACTTGTACTGAGAGCTATCTCCCCTACCCCTGTATTCCCTCACTTGTACTGAGAGCTATCTCCCATACCCCTGTATTCCCTCACTTGTACTGAGAGCTATCTCCCCTACCCCTGTATTCCCTCACTTGTACTGAGAGCTATCTCCCATACCCCTGTATTCCCTCACTTGTACTGAGAGCTATCTCCCATACCCCTGTATTCCCTCACTTGTACTGAGAGCTATCTCCCATACCCCTGTATTCCCTCACTTGTACTGAGAGCTATCTCCCCTACCCCTGTATTCCCTCACTTGTACTGAGAGCTATCCCCCCTACCCCTGTATTCCTTCACTTGTACTGAGAGCTATCTCCCATACCCCTGTATTCCCTCACTTGTACTGAGAGCTATCCCCCCTACCCCTGTATTCCCTCACTTGTACTGAGAGCTATCTCCCCTACCCCTGTATTCCCTCACTTGTACTGAGAGCTATCTCCCATACCCCTGTATTCCCTCACTTGTACTGAGAGCTATCTCCCCTACCCCTGTATTCCCTCACTTGTACTGAGAGCTATCTCCCATACCCCTGTATTCCCTCACTTGTACTGAGAGCTATCTCCCATACCCCTGTATTCCCTCACTTGTACTGAGAGCTATCTCCCCTACCCCTGTATTCCCTCACTTGTACTGAGAGCTATCTCCCATAACCCTGTATTCCCTCACTTGTACTGAGAGCTATCTCCCCTACCCCTGTATTCCCTCACTTGTACTGAGAGCTATCTCCCCTACCCCTGTATTCCCTCACTTGTGCTGAGAGCTATCTCCCATACCCCTGTATTCCCTCACTTGTACTGAGAGCTATCTCCCATACCCCTGTATTCCCTCACTTGTACTGAGAGCTATCTCCCCTACCCCTGTATTCCCTCACTTGTACTGAGAGCTATCCCCCCTACCCCTGTATTCCTTCACTTGTACTGAGAGCTATCTCCCATACCCCTGTATTCCCTCACTTGTACTGAGAGCTATCCCCCCTACCCCTGTATTCCCTCACTTGTACTGAGAGCTATCTCCCATACCCCTGTATTCCCTCACTTGTACTGAGAGCTATCTCCCCTACCCCTGTATTCCCTCACTTGTACTGAGAGCTATCTCCCATACCCCTGTATTCCCTCACTTGTACTGAGAGCTATCTCCCCTACCCCTGTATTCCCTCACTTGTACTGAGAGCTATCTCCCATACCCCTGTATTCCCTCACTTGTACTGAGAGCTATCTCCCATACCCCTGTATTCCCTCACTTGTACTGAGAGCTATCTCCCATACCCCTGTATTCCCTCACTTGTACTGAGAGCTATCCCCCCTACCCCTGTATTCCCTCACTTGTACTGAGAGCTATCCCCCCTACCCCTGTATTCCCTCACTTGTACTGAGAGCTATCTCCCATACCCCTGTATTCCCTCACTTGTACTGAGAGCTATCTCCCATACCCCTGTATTCCCTCACTTGTACTGAGAGCTATCTCCCATACCCCTGTATTCCCTCACTTGTACTGAGAGCTATCTCCCATAACCCTGTATTCCCTCACTTGTACTGAGAGCTATCTCCCATACCCCTGTATTCCCTCACTTGTACTGAGAGCTATCTCCCCTACCCCTGTATTCCCTCACTTGTACTGAGAGCTATCTCCCATACCCCTGTATTCCCTCACTTGTACTGAGAGCTATCTCCCCTACCCCTGTATTCCCTCACTTGTACTGAGAGCTATCTCCCCTACCCCTGTATTCCCTCACTTGTACTGAGAGCTATCCCCCATACCCCTTATTCCCTCACTTGTACTGAGAGCTATCTCCCATAACCCTGTATTCCCTCACTTGCTAAAAAGCCATATCCCCCCTTAAGTGGCTCTACTTGGCCAGTCTTTCTTCATAACTGAGACTTTCCATACCCTTTATCAACTTAGTTGCCCTTCTCTGGACCCTCTCTAACTCAATAATGTCCCGTTTGAGCCCTGGAGACCAAAACTGAACAGCATATTCTAGATGGGGCCTTACCATCGCTCTGTAAAGGGGAAGAATGACCCCCTCCTCCCGTGAAATAATACAGCTCAAAACCCTGTTTGCCCTTGCAGCTGCTGCCTGGCATTGCTTGCTACAGCCAAGTTTATTATCTACAAGGACTCCAAGGTCCTTCTCCATATGGATTTGCCTAGTGCAGTTTCATTAAGGGTATAAGTGGCTGCATATATTTACATCCCAGGTGCATGACCTTACATTTATCCACATTAAATCTCATCTGCCACTTAGCCGCCCAGATTGCCAGTTTGTCAAGATCCTGGTGTAAGGATGCCACATCCTGGATGGAATTAATTGGGCTGCAGAGATTTGTGTCATCTGCAAACAATGATACATTACTTGCCTTCCCCTGGATCAACTAGCAGTTAGGCAGGTTATTTATAGACATTAAGGTTGAACTTGATGGACGTTTGCCTTATTTCAACCTAACTTACTATGTTACTATGTATGTTACTTATAATACCCTCCCCTAAGTAATTTATGAACAAGTTAAACAAAAGTGGCCCCAGTACAGAACCCTGAGGGACCCCACTGAGAACCTTATTCCAAGTAGAGAATGTGCCATTAACAACCACCCTCTGTACCCGATCCTGTAGCCAGTTTTCTATCCATGTGCAAACAACTTCACTGATACCAATAAACCTTAGTTTAGAAAGCAGTCGTTTGTGGGGAACGGTATCAAATGCTTTGGCAAAATCCAAATAGATTATATCTACTGCACCCCCACTGTCCAGCTTCTTACTTAACTCATCATAACAAAACAATGAATTTGGTCTGAGATGACCTGTCCTTCATAAAGCCATGCTGATTACTGCTAATAAAGCCATTCTACTGAGCATAATTTTGTATGTGATCCCTTAACAAGCCTTCAAATAACTTGCCCACCACAGATGTCAAATTTACTGGCCTATAATTGCCAGGCCGGGATTACAATCCCTTTTTAAATATAGGAATGACTTCAGCTTTCATCCAATCCATAGGTACTATACCAAATGAAAGTGAGTCTGAGAATATAACAAACAGAGGCCTGATTAAAACTAAACTAAGCTCTCTCAGTACCCGAGGGTGTATTCCATCTGGCCCTGCTGCCTTGTTCACATTAACTCTGAGTAACCCTTTATGTACCATATCCTGCATCAACCACTGACTAGCTTGAGATGAGCCAACAGTGCAGCTATCGGGTGGCTCTTGGAACTTTCGCTCCTGTATTGTATCTTTTTAGTATTAATATAGTGAAAAAAACATTTTGGGGTTAGTTTTGGCCTCTGATGCAATGCGCTCCTCAGTTTCTATCTTTGCCTTCCAAATAGCTGTTTTCCAACACTTGTTATAGTGTTTATATTCAATAAATGTAGCTTCTGTCCCGTCTGACTTGTATTTCTTAAATGCTTTCCTTTTTTTCCCTATTAATTTCTTTATTTCTGAATTAGGCCACATAGCGTGGTTCTTAATGCTTCTGCATTGACTTCTTAAGGGAATAAATTGAGAACAGTAATGATTTAATATAATTTTAAATGACAACCATTTCTGTTCTGTGCTCATTGCTTAATTTCTATCCCTATAATTTCTGTGTACAATATGTCAGTCTTGGTCTGCTTGCCAGTGTGCAGCCTCCCTGCAAAATCCCTGGGTTGAATTCATGGTAGGCATTATTATATATTACATGGGGCAGCATGGACTCCAGCATATTGGCTCCACATAAACTCTGTATAATGAGTATCTACTTAAGTGTATACTTACACACAGTACTTGGTTATGTTATATGTTCTGACATAATTTTGTAAAAATAAATACCGACCTGCTCATGAGGGAGTGGGCCACTGGTGCCGGTGGGCATGTCAATGATATAGGAGGCCTATGGCGTTAAAGGACAGAGCAATGGAGCTGACTGCCAGTGGGATGGTGTTAAAGGGCAGGTTCTTGGGGGATCAGACCAAAAAAGGTAGCAAATGGGGCAGATCAAGGGTGGAACAAGAGGTCATTACAAATTTACCAGCAAATACATTGCCCGTAATTTTGTAATACTGGCCACAGCCTTGGCTGCTATTTTACCCAATAGGCTAGTAAAATACCAGCTGGGTGGCAACCCTAGGCTCACCATAAGTCAGGTCACCTGCCATAACTTTGGAATGAAGCAAACAAATATTTGAATAGTAGATGGAGGTCTGTTAATAATAATAATAATAAACAACGAAAAGTAATACAGTGTGCCGATTCTAAATAAAGTCAAGTTATGGATATTCTAGTAGCAGTCCTAATATAAATAAATGTATTAATGTCTTAAGTGGGGTATGGGTATAAATCCATTAGGAAACTCCTAGGCACCCACTAGTTAGATCTTTGTCCTTGTCTCATCAGTGCCTAATAGTGGCCCTGGCACCCAAAACTGCCACTGCCACCCCCTTTTTCAGGAATTTCTCATCCTAAAAAGATGATATTTTGCTGCCAGGAGCAGCCCTGTTACAGTGGATAATTAGAGGGCCCCAAGAGGGCTGTGAGCTTCCTGTGGGCTTGGAGCACAGCAGCAGTGAAGCCTTTGTGGCTGTAGGACGTGTGGGATCAGGCTGAGCGGGTCAGACAGGAAGCACCGGTGAGCATTAGCTGGAGGGGTTGGGAAAGTCATTGCATGGATGATAACATCTCTGGGCGGGAGCACATTTCCAATTATAATCTGGCCCCATCAGCACTGACGTACACTTATTTAGCTCCCTCGTACTCTTATTTAGCTCCCTCATACTATAATTTAGCTCCCTCATATTCTTATTTAGCTCCCTCGTACTCTTATTTAGCTCCCTCATACTATAATTTAGCTCCCTCATATTCTTATTTAGCTCCCTCGTACTCTTATTTAGCTCCCTCATACTCTAATTTAGCTCCCTCATATTCTCATTTAGCCCCCATGTACTCTCATTTAGCACCCTCATATTCTTATTTAGCCCCCATGTACTCTCATTTAGCTCCCTTGCCCGCATTGCCAGGATGTAAACAACTACAAAAACACATGGACCCAGCAACTCTTGCTGTACTACATTTCCCAGCATCATCTCTATGCCTTGCATAGCTTGTGTAGATAAAAGGCAAAATAGTATTTTTCAATTTATTAAGTACCAACATATTCCATGGTGCTGTACAATGCATTAGGAAGAACACAAATCAGAAACAGAACAACCAGTGCCTGTCCATATGAGCTTACAAATTCAAGCTTCAAACCCCAGCTTTTGCCATGCAGAAGTGGGAGTTGTATGGAATAAACTATAAAGAGGCAGAGGGGTGAAGGTCAAAGGTGTTGAATAAATGGCTTCATCCTTTGTTTAAGCAAGTGGACCTGAGCTTGAGAAACGCAAGCTCCCAGCTCCTCCCAAAGGCGATACTTTGTCTACAGACACCGCACTGAACTTTAAGTTGGACTTCTTTATTCCCCCAAGCGAATTCCACTTCCTCTTCCCTAATATAAATAGGATCTGCTTTCTCATTATGTTCATATGAATGTTGCTTCAGGAAAACACTGCCCAGCACAGTATACCAATCGGAACTGTGGAATTTATCTGAGAATGTAAATGTTGGTCTAAAATTGAGACCCCAGTCGCCTCTTGTTTTCAATTATTTTCTATTGTTTTTTATTCAATTATTGTTATTATTATGTATTTCCATACTGTTGCCCATAGTATTTTTTATGGCTAAATAAAAAAAATGATGATGCCCACAATGTTTTTCAACTCCCATAAGGGAGATGTTACACGGGCGCTTTATTGCTCGGAAATCTTACCTCCCGCAGGCGATAGTGCCCCGACAATACATACATGCAGCGATCCCATTACATACAGATTTCAGGCAGTTACCAGGGATCACAACATGTAATGACCTTCAAGAATATATGTTTTCACCTCACAGCTCACCTTAACTTACTATTAAGCTTTAGGTTTATTTAGGGGAGCAAATAGACACTCTCCTAACTTCTTATGCTAACTGGCCTCCAAGCAGGGCTTTTGGGTTGTATATAATTAAGCAAATGGCCATCCTCCTCAATTCTCATTCTTATTGGCCTTCTGGCTGAGCCCCCCCTGCCACTGTTATAAGCCCCCACCATAGGGCCAGCACCACAATTTAGGAACCATTATGTTAGAATAGTATCTTTGCTTGACTACTTCCCTTATGCTTACTTTCTGTCTATTTCCTCTCCTTTAGCCTTCTACCCTACTTTATACATTTGTCTCTACTTATTCTCCCTTTGCTATTTTCCACCACTGTTTTTACCACCCCTTTTTTTCTTCTTTTTGTTTGTCTTCCTAATCACCATATCCTCTATTTCTCATCTTTTTTGCTCTCCTCGTTGTTCTTTACTTTCTTCTGCCCACCTCATTGTCACCTGTTCACCCCTTCAGTTTCTTCCTCCAGGGTCAGACTGGCCCACCTGAATACCATAAAAAAATATTGCTTATCGATTATGTTGGGCCCTGCCAGCTGCCCGCAAGCCAGCCAACAGAGCACAAATTTGGATTGAAACAAGATGGCTGTGCATTCCACTGTGGAGCGCATGGCCCTGGTGGTGCAGCAAAGTGGAATGGGGGCAGCAGGGGAAGTTGAGTGGGGACAGCGGGGGCTTGGTGATGGGCCCTTAATTTGGGTATCCAGAGAGCCCAGGGTGCCCTAGTCTGTCCACACCATCAGGTGGAAAACAACATCGGTCAACTCCCCTTTCCCCCTGTTACTGCTTCCCACCATAATACTAGGGTCTGAAGACACATAGCACCAAATGCTATGAGAGGGTGTTTGTCTGTTGCCTCTATGTGTGCTGCAGGCAATGCTTCTCCTATAGATTACTATGGGCAGCATTGACAGGAACTTTTGACCACCACGGATGGCAGTGATAGAACATCATATGACAGTAGCCTAAGTGGTTTAAAGGGTCATATTACTGTACAGGCTCCCAGCATACATGTGGCTCTAAAACACAATATTCAGAACTGTCTGGTAAATGTTTGGGGCCCCTGATATTCTTCTTGAAAAAAAGGGGCAGTTCATGTTACCCAAACCTTAGTTAATGGGAAGCAGAATATATCGCAGCCCTCAGGTAACATAACTACTGTACATGCGGGTTCCCCGGAACGCTTCAAAAGCTCCGAGGCAAAACGATACCTTGTGTTTTATGATTAAGTATTTCTTCAGCACTTCCTTAACCATCCACCCACATCTCTGAATCAGTCACCTTGTGTTATACTGAAACAGGTCTGTCCGGCTCATAAAAATCAGGTTCAGGGCTGTCCTATTTCTGAAAAAGTAATTGCTGCCACATTGACATCACAGATTCCTTGTAAATATATGAATCCACTGCAACAGTTTCACACTCATGTTTGTGAGAATTCACCAGAGCAGAACCTAACTATGGAGCACATTTCAACTCCCATTTCAAATTGAAATGATCCCTAAATGCTTACCTATTTATACAAGTGCCTATTTATTCAGGCCTAGTGAAACTTGGCCTGAAACACGTGGGCAGCAGTATAACAATATATTAGATGGGATCAGCGAGAATCCATTCACCTACAGATCTTATCTTTAGACTAAAATATGCAATCAGCAATTATATTGACTCTTTCCAGGGGTGTCACTCAGGGACGTTTCAGCCCCTAGTGCTGCCCCCCTTGCTCCTCTGCACTTAGGTTTTTTGTGTTTGAGGGGACCAAGGGGGGCCACATTGCTAGAGCAGAGAGCGTAATAGTGCTCTCTGTGCTAGAAGAGGTGAATTTCCTATTCCAGGAGTGGCTTTTTGCTATCCCTGATAACTTCAAGGGTACTGCTGCCTAAGGCGAGTGTCTTAACTACTGACCTCATAGCAGCAGCCCCCCTGGTGTCACTTCATGGGCCCGTGACTCCCCCCCCCCCCCCACCCAGGGTTGCAGTGGGCTGGAAAAAACCTGGTGGGCCTTGGCCCTCATGGCGCTGCTGCCATGCCGACACAGACCCACTCCCTGCCTAATACGAATGGCACTCCCCACTGGCCTTCCGCCTCTTATCACATCTTTATATTTGCTCCCTGTGTCTGTGTGGGTTTCTCTAGGACCTCAGTTTCCCACACTCCAAAAACTTACAGGCAGTTTAATTGGCTTCTAATATACAGTAACTAACTCTAGTGTGTGTGTGCGTTTGTGATAGGGATCTTACATTATAAACTCCAACAGGGCAGGGAATGATATGAATGACAAAGTGCTGCATAAAATGTATTGGCACTATTAAATATTTAAAAAATGTAAAGTGATATTGACAGTCCAGCAAAAACTTGGGTTGTCCAGCTGGTGGCAGAATATCACTTTGGGCAAGGACAGCTAAAGGGGGCCATAACTGACAAACTCAGTACAGACGCCATAGATATTCTCATAGTCAGGATCAGACTGGAGGGTGCAGTGCCCACCTGGGCTGCCGCTGCAGGGACCCCCACACCACCAAGGGGCCCCCCTCATGCCCCCAGGGGCTGCTTCCACCTGCCCGGGGGAGCATTGGCGGGGATCTGGTCTGGGACGACTGGGCCCACCAGGGCAGGACCAGTCCTACCCTACTTATAGCCTGTAGAAAGAGCAATCATTTCTAGGTATCCTTCTGTAGTAAATACAAAAAAAGGGGCCCCTTTGTGAGGTGTGGGGGCCACTGGGGTGGCAGCCCCAGTGGACCCTGCACCCCCCAGTCCGACCCTGCTCTGGAGTAATAAATGGTATTTCACCATCTGGCAGAATGACCAATTGGGGCTGTTTCCCATGGTTTGGTTGAGGGCCTCTGCTTTCATCAGTACAAAATTAGATTGCTGAGATAGGAGAAGAAATTTACTGGCCTGCACAGAGCCCTGAGTTTAACCCAACTGACCAACTATGGGATAAAATAGATGGCCAGCCATGCCTAATCTCCACGGTCAGTTCCCAAGCTCCCTAATGTTTTTGTGGCTGAATGGAAGCAAACCCTGCCAAAAAAATTTCAAAACATAATGGAAAGCCTTCCTATAAGAGTAGAGGATAATAAAGCAGCAAAGGGAGGAACAACATCATAAATAGGCAGATGTCTGGATATCTTTGGCATTTAGCATACATCTGCACCTTTCCTCCTCTGTTTACTCCCAGTGTCGTCCTTGGATGGAGGGCTGCAGATACGCCACAGACTGAGTTTTTAATAATACCTCTTAAGTAGCTGCCAGTAAAATATTCCTTTTTTAGCAATGCTGTTCTGTGCCCATTATCTGTATGAAATAACTGCCTCCTCCCTATGCAACTTCCCGTTTCCTTCAAAAAAAATGCTGCTAAAATTTTCTTGCTGCCAAAGTATTAATTAACAGTCATTGCCCCTCCCCTTCGCATCCCTGTAAATACCTTTATATCAGTCTCTTTTCCAATCAGACCTCTTTCGGTCTATATAAAATGTCTCAGAAAGGATCATAACTCTAACCCTATGTTTGGCAACTGCTGGTTTCTTAAGCTGGCCATTCATCAGAAGACCAATGGGCCAATTTCCCAGGCCACAGACCAGATCAATATAGGATCCCATGAAGAAGAACACATTAACAGGTCTACACAGTAGATATTTGGCTAATGTTTGATGAGACATCTGTCCATTTGCCCCTATACATGAGTTATATGACATAAATGTAGCAAAGTCTTCAGCAGGGATCTCCAACCTTTTGTACTTCTGAGTCACACTCAGAAGTAAAATGTGTTAGTGAGCCACACAAGCATGAAAAAAGGTCTTTGGGGGATGCCAAATAAGGGCTGTAATTGGCTATTGGTAGCCCCATGTGGACTGCTAGCCTGCAGGAGGCTCTGCTTCCAAAACTTGCCTCCAAGCCAGAAATGCAAAAAATGGGCACCTACTTTGAGGCCACTGGGAGCAACATCAAAGATGGTGGTGAGCGGCTTGTTGCCCCTGAGCTACTGGTTGGGGATCACTGGTCTACAGACTTCATATGCCAAATTGTAATATATTCATGGGTAAAATGTACAAGTATGGTGTGAAAGCAGCTGAAATGCTGTGTGATTGTGGAAGTAGTATCAGTAATTCTGCCCTGCCATTAATACATTTATCACACTGCTGTGGAAATCAGGGAAAACCTCATCCCGCTACAAAATGGGACTTGCAGCAATGATTCACATTTCTTGGCAAAGAATTCAGAAATCCAATAAAAAGTGATTATGTCAATGTGAACACATTTAAAGGGCCAGTAATACAAAAAAAATGCATTTCTACATACCGTAATTAGCCTGCACTTATGAAAGGTCTTTCCCATCTCACTGGAACATTCAAAAGGATTCCCAACATTCCAGCCTTTTTTGGATTTAACAAAACTTTCCTGACATTGAACTCTGTTACATTTGTCAATGCTGATAAGGGTGTCAGTAGGAGAGAATAAGTTTTACCGCATTGAGCAGTCTAACATACTTATTTCCTATGGGGCATTAGTGCTCAGTGCAGCTCAGCGGCAGCATTCAACACTAATACTAAACCCACTGTTTCCCAATGCAAATATCATGCAGGGACATTGGATTGGGGCAATTATTTTCTGGGCTGGAACAAATTGTTTCTTGCGTCAGATTCCATGAAAATGCTTTCGTGCATTTTTGGCTGAAATCTGTCCCATGTCCACAGTGACAGGCGAATACTGTAGAATTCCAAGACAGCATTGGCTGGTATCAGAGCTTTCTCCGCCAATGGAGAAGCACCTAGTCTGACAATAGCCCTATTTTCTTCTGGCAGTGCATCTGAGGTAGGCCCATGACTATGCACACAACAGACTGGGTGTGGCTTTGTTTAGACAATAGAAAAGATGGCCGAACCCAGTAAAGCTCAGCACATACACACTGCAGTAAAAACTAGGGATTCTACTTCTAGTGAATCATTCTATATTTACAGGATCATAACAAATGGCATGTCTCATCTAATAAATTCATTTTATTTTTTTGGCCCTTCAATATAATGGAAAAGCCATCATGGTTGGGGTAAGAAGTGCTGAAAGGAGCAATAAATGAAATATAAGTAGCCTTCCAAAAACAAGGTATTACATGCATCATTTTATACAAATAGCCTTAAAACCAAAATTAAGGGGCGGAGACATGCAAATTTCTTTTATATATCTATTGTCAATGCATCCAGAACCGCTGGTTTAATAGCACAGATACAACCTAATGACTTAGAGCCACATATACAAATTATTAAACAGTCTATTTCAATCTCTTTAGCTCTTATCAGCGCAAGGTAATGAAACATGGCATCGGAGGGGTCAGACAGTTGGTCTTTTTAATATCAGACAATTCACAGTGTACCTTATAGAGCTCCCAGATCTCTACTAGTCTACTAGATGTTTTTACAATATACACTTAGAAAGGGGAACCCAGCAGTCCAGTCTCAAATATATTATTTCATCCTACTAAGTTGGCTGTGGTAGTATTAAATAAAGGCCCATAAAGCTTGTGCCTATTTTTAAATCTCTTGCTTGGTGGCAAGTTTTGGAAGCATAGAGATAATGAAGTTTTAATCCAAACAGAGCCTTCTGCAGGCCAGTAGTCCACAAAGGTGGATGTTGCTCCCAGTGGTCTCAAAGTAGGTGCCCATTTTTAAATGTCTGACTTAGAGGCAAGTTTTGGAAGCTCAAATACACAGTTTTACTCCAAGCAGAGCCTCCTGCAAGCCAGCAGTCCACATGGGGCTACCAAATTCCAATCACAGTTCTTATTTGGCAACCCAAACTTTTACGTGCTTGTTTGGCTCCCCTAACACTTTTTGCATTTGAATGTGGCTCACAAGAACTTATCCATTATCAGTCCCAGAGGCTTCATTAGGAAATCTAGTTCTCCTGCTAGTGCTGGGTTCTTTTTCATTCAAAAGAAAGACAGGAGTCCCATACAGTGTATTGACTACTGTGGTCTAAATAAAATCACAGTCAAAAATTGCTATTCACCCCCCCCCCATTCTAGAACTTTTTGACAGGTTAAAAAAGCCAAGGATTTCTCCAAACGTGATCTTTGGGGTGCTTACGACCTGATCTGCATCCGTCAGGGTGATGAGTGGAAAACTGCATTCAATATACGTGATGGCCACTACGATACGAGTACCATTTCATGCTCCTTGGGATGTGCAATGCCTCTGCATGCAGTCTTCCAAGATTTATAAATTATATTTTTCCTGATAAGTTGCAATCGTGTGTTTTAGTATACCATCGATGATATCCTGGTGTTTTCCTCCTCCTTATCTGAACACATTCCTCAAGTCAAGTCAGTTCTACAACGTCTCAGAGAGAATAATCTTTATGCAAAATTAGAAAAATCCATAATTCTAAGATTCCATTCCTAGGGTACACTGTTTTTTTTCGTTCAGCTTTGAGATGGATCTGCGGTTAGTGAGTGGCCTACACCTGTAGGTCTGAAGGCCATGCAACATTTCTTTGACTTTGCTAAATTTTACAGAAGATTCATTAAAGGATTTTCTCAAATCGTGGCTCCCATCACAGCTCTCACTCATAGACTATAAGTCTCTCTGGTCTCCTGAGGCACAAAAGGCTTTTGAATCTCTAAAGTCAGTTTTTGCTTCAGTTCTGATCCACCCAGATACATCTCATTTACCTTAAAGTTGGTGCCTCCTATACAGGGGTAGGAACTAGGGATGGGCGAAATCACTTGCCGCGTGATAGTAAAATTTGCTGTGTGGGCATCACTTTCTATGATGTGCACAATTGCTTTTGATGCATGCGTAGTTTTTTTTTAAGCGTGCATCATTCCTTTGATGCGTCAAAGGAAGCGACGTGCAGGGAATTTTACTGTTGTGCAGCAAATTTTTCCGCCACACAAAATTATTTTGCCCATCCCTAGTAGGAACTATTTAATCCAAACAAATTTATTTCCAAGTTCTCCTTTACCTTTGGCATGGCGTCATCTACTAGAGGGAGCTTTGGAGCCTGTTACTATTCTTAGTTACCATAAGAACTTGGAATACATTTCTTCTGCTAAAAAATTGAATCCATGACAAGCTAGATGGGCATTATTCTTCTCCAGGTTCAGTTTCATCATCACTTACAGACCTGGGTTCAAGAATGTCAAGACTTATGCCCTATACAGATCCCTGTCTTCGGAAGAAGCTTCCTCTGTCTCTCCCTGCCCAATTATACTCCCCGAGCAAGTGGTGACTCCCGTGTCCCTAGTTCAGCCTGCTTCTGAGCTTACTCCAGAGTGCCCCTCTGGTAAGACTTTTGTTCCTCAGGCTAAGGTCTCTCAGATCCTCTGGTGGGTACATTCCTCTAAAATTGCAGGCTGACTGGTTGTTAAGAAGTCACTCAATCTCATTTCCAGATATTTTTGGTGGCCTTCTCTTGTCCAAGTTACCCATTATGTTGCTGCATGTTCCATCTGTGCCCAGCAGAAGATTTCTTGCTGTCTCCCCTGTAGTCTCCTCCATCCTTTGCCTTTTCCAAGTCAACCCTGGTCCAATATATCTATGGACTTTATTGCAGATTTACCAAAGTTGCAGATTTTACTACAATTCTGGTTGTAGATTGATTGTCCAAGATGTCTCACTTTATTCATCTAAAGAAGCTCCTGTCTGCAGTTCTTCTAGTGAATAGAGCTGTCTCCATGGTTTTTCCCTTTCTATTGTATCTGACCGAGAGGGTCCAATTTGTCTCCCACCTTTGGAATGCATTTTGTATAATTTTTGGAAATTGGCCTACAATTTTCTTTAGCATATCATCCACAAAGTAATGGCCAAACAGAGAGAACCAATCAAGTCCTGATACAGTTTCTTCACTGTTTTATTTCTCGATCATGACAACTGGTCAGAAGTTCTCCTTTGGGCTGAATTTGCTCATAACCTCAGGCCCAAAGATTTGGGTTTTTCCCCCATTTGTTTGTGTTTATGGATGGAAATCCCTTTATCTACCTTCTACTGTACTCAAAGTGGATGTCCCTGCTGCTGAGGCTGCTGTCCATGACTTTGCTGTCTATTTGGTCTACTGCTCATCAGGCTCTGGAGAAGGATTCTGTCCATCAAAGAAGGCAGGTGACAGACATCGTAGAGCGGCTCCATGCTTTGAGGTTGGAGACTCCGTATGGTTATCTACAAAGAATATCAAACTTTGTGTTCCTTCCTCAATGTTGGGTCCTTGTTATATTGATCCTTTTAAAATGAAAGAAATCATCAATTTGTGTTAAGCTGAAGCTTCCTCCCAGTATGAATATTTTGAACTTCTTCAATGTCTCCCTCCTTAAACCGGTGGTTATTATTGATTTTTCTTCTGCCTCCTACTACTTTCCATCGAAGGGCATCAAGAATTTGGGGTTCAGGAGATTGTGGATTCTCGCAAGTTTAGAGGTAACGTTTAATACCTTATTCATTGGAAGGGGTTTGGTCCTGAGGAGAGAAGCTGGGTGGCAGCTAGAGACTCTCATGCCCCTCGCTTGGTAAAGCTTTTTAATAAAAAGTTTCTTGGGAGGGGGGGTACTGTAAGGAGCACCAGGAGACCAACACATGTTCCTACCTTTTGGCGCACTGGTCCTCTGGCTCCTCTGCTTAGGCAGGCTCTGGCACGCATTCTCCCGCAGCCCGCATTCTCGCTGCCATGCACACATGCGCAGTAACATCGCTTGTGTCATTTTGACACACAATTCAAAATTAAGCGTTCCTTGGCTTGTTTCAGTACCCAAGCTTATTTGGTGACTTTGCTGAAGCCTTTGTTGTATTGATTCCTGCTGGTTTTTGACTCATGCCTGTCCCTGAGTTGTGAATCTCAGCTGCCACTGACCATTTGCCTGACTTTGACTCTGTCTTCGCCTGATCCCTTTGGCACCACATTTTTCAGTATAACCTTGGCCGTGTGTAGGATCCTTGTCAACTCTGCCACAGAAAGCCCGGGGCCCCAAAAGGGGCGTTGGTGAATACCGGGGATAGTTTTCAACTAAAAACAGCCAAGAAAAAAGATCAGTGTCATCATATTCAAAAAGTAGTTTCACAGAAGAATAACCGGCCTGAGTTTCATTTCAGTAACGGCTCTCCATAGCAGGGCCACCACCCTAGGCTTTTGCTCAGCCTGTGCATAGAAATACTATAAAATTTTCCCGACACTGGTAGTCCCCTTTTCTTACCCACCAATTTCTTCATTTTAAACCGAATTTGTTGGTCCAAAATCTGACAAGCTTTGTCAAATTTATATGTTGGCCAGTGCAGATGTAGCCTAAAAAGATGAGATTTGTAAAATTTGGGCCAATGTAATTCACTGGGCATGTGGCCACGGTTGGATGTAATGGGGTAGGGCGTTACTGGAATCAGGAAGCAGGCAAGATTAACAATTATCATAAAGTGCTTCATTAAATCAAATACATAATTATCTGTAGTCTAGTAATAAAGGCTTCCTAGAGAAACACTATCATTAGAGAAGCTAGAATTAACTTTTCAGGGCAGTGATATACAGTATTTTCTGCTTTACACTGTATTTTAATTAAATAGTTAATTTCCTTAGCACTCTTGTACGTTGCACATTTACACCACACCAACCCTCTGTGTATGTGTGTTACGGACTTGCTGAAATCAGTGCTGGAGTAAAGCTTTCAACAGTCTCATAAAGCTTCATACTGCAGGGAGTTATTACGGGAACCATAACAGGTATAACATGGGATACACCGACTTCCATAACTTGTTCTTCTTCAGATTTGAAACGCAGCACCCTCTAAAGAAGCAAGGGAAAACAAATCAGCCCCACAAGATGTCACTGCAGAGTTCCCAAACACGTGATTGGCTGCTTGCAAGTTGAATATGTAGTAGCCTATCTCTGATTTTATGCCATGTATGTATGTATGTATATCTTTATTTATAAAGTGCTACTTATGTACGCAGCGCTGTACAGTAGAATAGATTAATACAACAGGGGGTTATTAAAATAATAATAAATACTGTACAAAGTATAACAATAAATACAAATAAATACAAGGTACAGTTGCAATAAGTTAAGAATCAAAGAGACAAGAGGACAGAGGCCCCTGCCCCGTACAGTTTACAATCTAAATGTGGCAGCATACCAGGATTACATTGGCCAGATATCAGTTGGGCAAGCCTGTCGGCTGGCACCATAGATGTATGTATGTATGTATGTATGTATATCTTTATTTATAAAGTGCTACTTATGTACGCAGCGCTGTACAGTAGAATAGATTAATACACACAGGGGATTATTAAGATAATAGATAAATACAAAGTACAACAATAAATACAGATAGATACAAGATAAATACAGTTGCAATAAGTTAAGAGTCAAAGGGCCTGATTCACTAAAGGGCGATAAAAATTATCGCACGCTTTTTCGCGTTAAAAAACGCAAAATAATTTGCGCGCGATTCACCATAGTATTATCGCGTGTGAAAAATCGCCATTTTCGCATGGGTTATTTCTCGCACTAGTTTTACCGTTTTGCGTTAATTTCCGCGCTGAAAAGTATTCACTATAACTTTTGCGCGCTAAATATCGCATTCGGCTATGCGAAAATTAACACCTACTACAGGCAGGCGAAAAATTATAGAAAAGTACAGTAAATGATTTTTTGCAATAAAATATGGACTTACAGTGTTATTTATTCAAGTATGTGTTTCCCCCAGAGTGACGCAGCCGCCAGTTTGCAGCGAAATGTTCATTTTTAATACAGTAATTTTCTGCAAGTATTGGCGTGTATGGCTAACATGGCGTGCGTTCATTTGCGCGACTATTTATATTTGGCTACAAGTGATGAAATGTTTCGCCAGGCATGGATTCGCAGCGAATTTTTGGACGTGCGTTGAATTTTTTTCGCAGCGGATTTTTTCATGCGTTTCTCAAAACATTCCGCCAATGGCAAAACCCATGAAAAAATTTGCCACGCAAAAATTCACCGCACATCCAAAAATTTATACAAGCGTCAAAAAATAATAGTCACAGCAACAATTTTTTTGCCCGCACAACATTTTTGCCGTTTCGTGGATCTTTCGAAAGATTTGCTAATTTTTCACTAAAGATAACCAGAACACATTTGCTCATCACTAGTGGCTACTATTTATAAGCATCTACTATTTATATGATACCATTCATATGTGGCTAATATTTATATACATCATTTATATGCGGCAACAATTTTTATACACTATTTCTATGCTACCATTCATATGCGGCGATTATTCGCGTAATTTAGCGCATGTACCGGCAAATACCGCATTGAAATAGTCTTTTCGCAAGTTAAATAACGCATGCAATATCGTGCGTAAAAAAGCGCAAGTATGCTTATAGTGAATCGTGCGAAAAATCGCCAAAATTAAGACGCGGTAAAAATTTTAGCGCACAATAAAAATAGCGCACGTTTTATCGCCCTTTAGTGAATCAGGCCCAAAGACACAAGAGGATGGAGGTCCCTGCCCCGTAGAGCTTACAATCTATATGGGATGGTAACTTACAGACACAAATAGGCAAATGTAAGTGCTGTAGGTCACAGTGGGTGACACTACAATTTAAGTGCTGATTCCCAGATCAGGGGCTGGGTGAGTGCTCCAAAATGTAGATGTGCCAATAAGTTGCCAACTGCAGCTTTTATCAGACCATTGCATGGCCACTAGTGATGTGTAGGTAGACAAAGAGTTGACCTGCACCCGAATGTAACCCGCCGAGCCCCTGTATTAATAGACCCGCATCCAAACTGCCCCTCTCTGATGTCATGAAACTCTGGAGGCAGAAGTGAGGCACAGTAGATTTGTGTGCAGGATGGGCATTTAGTTAAGTTCAGCCTAAACCCATCCCATGGCCTGCGAACGTTGTGTGGATGCTGGCCCAAACCTGCCCAACCTGTGGGTCCCACGGGTTTCATGTCAGCCTGCACATCACTTTAGGCATATATGATGGAATTTATCTATAATGATACAGTTGTTTTACTGTTTGTACCCACTTTCCATACTTGTAAATATAATTGCAGTTGAAAGTACTATTTGTTCCTTTCTCCGCTGACCTTTCTTGAAACAATATAGCAGGAGCCAAGATTTCAATTGCCACAATGCCTTGTATCATCCTTTACATGTCTATTAATCAGTTGGGTTCTGCTACTGTATATTGTTCCAAGAGACTGACCCAGCAGTGCAGAATAGAAAGGGACAGATAACTACTGAAAATAGTTAATTATCACATACTAAATTATTGGGTGGAGTTCCGCTCTATTTGCTTGATATTCTTATATTATGATATTTAGCCAATTGTATGCCTATCCAGAGGTGAAAAAAGTTTATTACATATAGGTTACGTGTGAAGCCTCCTCAAGAGGAGTTGATAAAAGACAAAAGGACATATTGTTACATAGTGTAACTGCCTATCCAACCTGCAGCCCTCCAGCTGTTGTTAAACTCTAATGCCTCGACAGCTGAAGCTTATGGTGATGTTTTTATGTAATTTAATAAACACTGGATATCTTTCAGCACAGCACCAACAAGACTTGCAAATGAACTAAATTGGAATAATTGTTTTATGGGTTTATAGAACAATAGTACTTAGACCAATGCTGCGAGACATTACACATGTAGTTGGCAAGGTTTTTAATATACCAGATTGTTGTGAGTCATATTATAATGACAGCAGAAGTCAGTGGAACCCATGGCCAAGCTTTGGGCTATAAACATCTCTTGGTGTTCCATATATTCTTACCTAGGTAGAAGCACCAAATCTTCCCCGCCACCTTCCATTTACTTTACTGCCTAAATATCTGGAGTTTCCCAGTCAAGTGAACAGTAGCCAGGGGCGGTTTCAATGCTTTTCCTTGTTTGGCAAGGTCACCAAATAAATAGATCTTTACCAGATTTTGCTACCAAAGTGCTGGATCAAATCAAGATGATCAAATTGGTTGACTCCAGGCCAACAGAACCTTGGAAGACCCTTTAGGAGAGAACAGTAACAACAAGCTGGTGTGGTCCTCACCAGATGACATTTTCTAACCTGCCCCATAGATCTGGTAGATTCTCAGCCAGATACCTTTAGGAACCAAGAGCAAAATTAGGCCCAACGCCCAGTGGGGCTCCGCACAGTTGGGAGGCGTAGTCATCTTAGTCTACATTCTGCCACAGGTCTATGCTGGCTCTCTTTGTTGGTTCCTATCTCCTGCCTGCAGATCTCTATGCATTGGTGGTAGAGGCTTTAACTGGCAGGCAAGCAGCTTGATATCTGTCAATCATCTGCCTGTGGTGATTGACAGGTTGACAGCATGACAGGAAGCTGCTTGCTGGGGGGTGGTTTCACAAAGCTATGATTCATCAACTACAGTGCCCCTTTAAGTCTAGGAAGGCCAAAATGGTCCAAACTGGGCCCTGTAATTGGTAAAATATTACCCGATTTGGCTATGAACAGGGTCAGCTGAATAGGCTGTTCCAATCAAATGGTGAAGACCGCAGACCCCACACCTGGAATTTCCTAGCTGAAGCGTTTCTACTGGAAGATACAAACCCTTCATTCTGATCAACAGAGCAACTACAGATCATTTCAGGCTTAGTGTTTCCTTTGATTCTCTCTGAGACAACTGGGCACCCAACAACATCTGTCCCACGAATAGTGAGTACAAATGAGCCCTAATCCTCCTCTCCTGGGGTGCCTGGCCTTTACACTGTGTCCTCATATCAAATGCATACTAAGTGTGACATGTTTGTATACAAGCATGGACTTTCTCTTGCAGCTGCATTTGAATTGGCCACCAAAGGCACATACCTGCCTAAGGGCTCTATCCCATCCCATGGCACCGCATAGTAGTAATTGCTCCCAGTCGCTGTATGGCTCTGGAGACACAGACATCAAGGCCTATTATTCCTAGTCAGACTTTGTCTCTCGGGTCACTCTGACCACAACTAGGTTTCAAAAATATGCAAATGTACCTGCTCTCAGATGCTTCTAAGGCTCTGTTTAGACATTGCTTCACTGCAACTCCCAGGATTCTTTAATACATAATCAAGAAGTAAAGCATGCTGGGAGTTGTAGTCTACCAATATCTGAGCACCCAAGCCCCAGGGGCCCCCACTATCCCCCCCTCACACACCCAGGCTTACTTTGCTGCGATCTGGGGAGGGAAGGCAGTAGTGGAGTGACAGTACCAACAGGAAGGGATCTGGTCTGGGTCGGCAGGGCCCCCCAGGTTTTTTTCCTGGTGTCCCATCAGCCCAGTCCGACCCTGCAAGGTTTTAGTCACCTGCCTCTGCCTTAGAAAGAAGCATTTTATGTAAAGGGAAAGTAAAGAAACAATGTCCAAACTGTAGTCTCCATCTGTTGTTGAACTATGGCTTTGTGGTTAGTACTGCTGCCTTTTAGCACTGGGGTCCTAAGTTTGTCACCAGGGCGCTATTTGTTATGTGTTTCTATGTTCTCGCTGTAACGGTGTGGGAAGTGCCTCTCCTACCATGGGGCAGGGTGCAGCACTGTATAAGGGGTGGCAAAAAAAAACAACTTGTTATGTTTAAGGATCAAAATTATTTTCTTAGGTGGCATGGGGCTGAGAAACTCCCTGTACCCCTGGGTCCTCTGGTTCCCCCCCACACTTACAAAACATACAGCCTCCAGATATAGATAATGCCCCTCTGTGAGTGCATGGTATACTGGCATTAGATTGTAAGCTCAGCTGGGACAGGCAACAGCAGCTGTAAGGGGCCCTGTAATATATCCCCATTACTTACATAAAGAATAATAATATAATAAAACCCCCAGCATTTCCCTGCAAAGTCACAAACTGGATAATAAATAAAAGGACCCAACAAAGGTTTGAATGCCAAAGCCTGAATAAGCTAAATAAGGGATCCTTTTCCATAAGTCCCCAGCATTTCGGATAACAGATCCCATTTCTGTTACTATAGCGCTAAAAAGAAGGGCGAGAGGGAATTAGAGTTGCTGGTTGTTGCAGCTCAGGGATACAGGATAAACAACCCCCCGACGCTCCAGCTCCCACCTTCCCCCCACAGCCTACAAACTCCACAGATCCGCCATTAAGCTCCACAGGTTGCAGCTCCCTATCCAGCACTTTTTCTAAGTGGCACTGCCGCAGGACGCAACTGTCACCGTGGGAGGAGCCAGCCTGTGTGTGTGTGAGCACCAAGCCCCTCCCACAGGCGGTCCCCGCCCCTGAACTGCAACTGACTCATTGAGCTAATTTCATTCCTCTCTTTCATTCCAGAGATTCCACTGAAAAGCTGTCACCTTTCCAAAATACCAAGCCTGCTTCCCAACTACCACCACCAGCACCGGCAAACCAACAACAACAAGCGCCTTTAACTATCAGCCAGCACTGCTAAAAAGCCTGGGAGAGAGAGCCCTCCTCATCCTCACCTGACCTTCCTCTCACACAGGAGGAGGGGGCAGAGACAATCCCTCTTAGTGCTGCCCAAAAGAGAAAAAAAATCCAAGTCTTTACTCAACAAAGTGCTGAGCAGAGTTGCTTTTTCTCTATCCAACCCCCCTCCCTATTTGGTAGCTCCCAGATTTCCCCCCCAACAATAACCAAGTGGCAACAAAGTAACAATTTGTGAGGCCAGGAGAAAGAAAGGTAAGCAGAAAAAGGGGGGAATCTGTGCTTGTGTGTGTTTCTCTCTGCCTCTCTCTCTCTCTAGTCCTGGATCTGGAAGCTTCAAATCCTTGTCGTTTCTGGCATGTTTGGCATTTTTTGGGTTCCTTTCTCTCTTCCTGATCACTTTAGCAGTGAGTTCAGCCTGGAGAGGAGGGAAAAGCCAGTCTTTTTCCTTCAGTCCTTTACAAGAACAAGGGGAGGGTTGGATAGGGGGGGGATTTGTCTGGATTTTTGTTCCTTTTTCTGTCTTATTTTGGCAGCTTTGATTTCCCAGCGCAGTGATTTAGCTGAGAGTCACACAAAATGGATATGACGTTCCTCCTTGTTACTTTGGAACTACAACTCCCAGCAACCCCTGATAGCCTTGGGCTATCGGGGGTTGCTGGGACTTGTAGTTACTCAACAGCAGGAGGGCCATGGGAACATTATTACATGATGTATTCTCTCTCCCAGAGCCCGGGATAAAGCTTCCGATCGCCTTTTGGATAAAAACCGCTTCAACTTGGACACTTCTGCGATCAGACTAGGAAGCCCCCTTGTTTCTTTGTGACCTGTTTCTCATTATCCAAGGAGCTCCATTCTCAGTAAGTAACTGTGCCCTTTCCACCCCGACCCCTCAGCTGCCCGGGTCATTAAATAAACCCCTGCAACCCCCTGCGCTCCTGTGCGCACAAAGCGCTGGAAATCTCTGCTCTTTCCCGACATTTGCGCTTGGATCGTGTGTTGTTTCTAGCAGAGTGCTGAGCTCAGCACAAGTGTTCGGCTTGTTTGGCGGGGGGAAAAGCAACTTTCCCAGTCTCTCTCTTCATTGCCAACAACTTAACTGGATCTACTGCTTGTAACCCACCTTATATATCTGTGTATGGGGGCTAAATCCCTTCTGCTGTCTTTTATACGCGTCCTTACACTTTGATCCTTTGTTTTAATTACATTAATTACTTTTAATGCCATATACTGTGCCTGTATTGTACTGACTAGATAATATTGTACTGAATGTATATTTTTATATCTATATTTCTCTTTCAATTTATTTATTAGACAGAATAAATACATAAGTGCTATGAGTTTTAAAACATCATAGGAATGAGGTTCCTACCCTGAAGCGCTTACAGTTACTTAGATACATACATGTAATATGTATAACTTTTAATATGGAATATTAGCATGTATAGGTGTGTGTGTGTATGTGTGTGTATAACATGTAATAGTGTGTAATGTTATTGTACTTTTATATGTTGCCCCTTGCATATATGTATTTGTATTAAGGCAGTAATTCCTGTTTATACAGTTCATAGGGATTTATTACAACTGAGTTGGTTGGGAACTTATTTATTTATTATTTTTTAGGGCAGGGGTATTTTCAGAAACAAAGGAATATTTCTGTTCCATGACTGTTTTCCCTTTTGTAGGTCACAGTGAGCCAGAGTGTGATGTAGGGTAAGGGGTAAAGCTGTGGGATCCTGTAGTTGCCATGTTGCTGGCTGGATATTGCCCAACTGTTGCTGGGCAGCCTGTAGGAAATGGAAGCCGACATGGAAAGGCTGTGGAGAGAAGGGGGGAGGAGATGGATGGCTGGGGGGGGGAGGAGGGAGAGGAACAGATAAGGAGGGAACAGGCCTGCCTTTCAAAGTTTGCACTCTTTGTTCAGCTGCATTGTGTGGTGCTGCCATGCTGGCTCTGTTCTGCCCCTTTATTTATTTTGTAGTACCAATGTGTAAATAATGCGGGAAGCACCTTCCCCCCTCGCTCTCCCCTCTTCTTTCAATGTGTGGAGTTGGCAGCAAACAAATCTGTTATGGTTTAACTGGTTCCAGGGAGCAAGGGCTGCACAAATGCCCACATTCAAATAAGGGACAATATGCATACATATAACCTGCAAAGGGGGTGCAAATCAGTTCCACTGGGGGATTTAGCTTGTTATCAAACTGTAGAATTACTTCGAGCCACTTGTTACCTATCCCCCTCTCAGGCCCAGGTGTTTTTTTTTATTTTACTTTATATCTTAATTTTGTAACTTTGCAATGTTGTTGCATAGAACTGATTATGTGCTAAATAATGTTGTCTTCACTCCGTAGAATAGATATGTCTTTTCTCACTCTATAACTTCCATTCTGTGTCCACTGTAAAGTTTTCCTTTCTTGGGACTGTTACAGGATTGGGCCCCTACCTAGGAAAGAATAAACAATAAAAGTACTTTGGGTAATAATCGAATCTTCTCTTGTAGAGTTTATAGATTTAGTTTAGGCTGTTTGTTTGTGTTCTGTTGATGCCTTTTGTTATTGTAAAGAGATTGTCAGATACAATAGATAGGGAATATGGATGTGTTTGTGTAAGGGGCAGTTATACTTTTAGCTCTTGTGATACCATTGAACTATAACTTACAAATACCCCAACCGTGTGTATATAGTGGTATCTATATAGCACTTGCTTATATGTATCCACAGCATTGAACATTTATAGAACAAATGGGAAACACCATAAACATAAATAAAAAGAAATAACTTAGCGTTGAGAGAAGGGATGGCCTGGCCCACCATAGTCTTTACAAATAGAGTCTTTTAGCGGACGCTGGGAATTGTAGTTCTTTAGCAACAGGTGGTTGCTCATCTCTGATATCTGGATTGTATCTACCGTCTTTTTCATGTATCACCTTCACAACTACTCCTCACGAAACACAGAATGTTCTGGCTGCCCTGTCCTCTATGTATCCCCCTGATGCTGCTGACAGATAACCATGTACTCACATGGAATACTATTTAGAGCTGTCCAACTTATTACATGTAGTGCGCCGATTATTTCTTATATAACATGGTTTTGGGACGTATTAAATTGACAGTGGAGTCTATGAAGCCTTTGAGCAGATTGGGGGCTATAAATACTTTGGAGGGCCACATCTGGCCCACAAGTTTCCAGTTGGACAGTCCTGCTTTAGAGAAAAGAGAGTTTCAGCAACCTTAGAACAGGAGAAACCCCTGCAGGGAAAAGGTTTTCTGTCTTCTGTAACTAAAGGGTTAAAGGCTCAGCAGTGGAGCTCTTTCCTAATCACAGAAGGCAAGACTTTTGCTTTTTTTTTTCTTTCTTCTTCTTCAAGTGAATAAAGAAAAGGCAAAATAAATACTTGGGCTCGGCAGTTCAAACCTCCCTTGAATTCTTGCTCTTCAAGTTTTTTGGCGGTTTAGTGTAGTGAGCTGTGTTTTATGGGAAATCACTTGAGTTGGAAAAGGGGCCTAAATCCGCTGTTGGCTTTAGCGTGCCGCCCTGTTCCACCAGGTGTTCAGGCTTTCTACTAACGTATTGCCCAGAAAGGAAGAAGTTTGAACATTTGTCTTTAAGAAAAGGCAATTTCTGCTTATAGGAAATAGTGGCTGATATAAAGCCCATGGGCTGGCTTTCTGTTAGGGAAGGTCATTGTATCTGTGTTGATAAGACACTAGTACAGAGTGTCAGTTGTACAATGTGCCATGTGGAATCCACGTTGTGGGTCTGGAACAGCTGAAAGTAACAGTTGTTAGACGTTTAGTGAAATACTGTGATTATTTCATTGGCCTGTATGGTTCATACAGTACAGCATTCTGCCCTGTAGCAAAAAAAAAACTATGCTTTAACTTACGCAAAGGGGCACTTCACCTTACACAAAACTTTTTTTTTGTTTGCACACCGCAAATAATTACTTTTTTTTCACTAGTTTCTTTTCAACTTTTTCAAAGCATTTTTTTTTTTAAATTCAAGTTTTAAAAAATGAAATCCCCCTCTCATGAAGGAGTTATTCACCTTTTAAATTAACTTTTAGTATGCTGTAGAGACTGATATGTTAAGACAATTTGCAGTTAGTCTTCATTTTTTTAATTATGTGTGGTTTTTGAATTATTAAGCTTATTGTTCAGACGTTCTCCAGTTTGATATTTTAAAGTGGTTGCTAGAGTACCATTATCCTAGCAACCAAGCAGTGGCGTGTGAGACATTGGGAGTAGGAGAGGGTCTGAATAGAAAGACAAGTAATTACTGTATATACTCGAGTATAAGCCTAGTTTTTCAGCACCCAAAATGTGCTCAAAATGTCGCCCTCGGCTTATACTCGAGTCTGGTGCCATGGGTCCCTCCAAACTAGCACCCTCTGTCCTTTGTGTGCAAATTAGGCCACCCGCAACCAGACCCTCTAGTGCCCTGGCCCGCTGCCAAATTTATCTTCATCTACCATCCTTACCTGTCCCATTCTGCACTAAACATTGCACTTTATATTCTATATAAACAATATATAGTTTTGAAGGATTTTAACTCTTTGTGTTTTAGCTTGGTTGCTGAGTACTATTAAGGTATCATTGTTGATAAGACAATTGACCCTCCACTTACAGAGCTAGTTTACAGTTTTTATTTGAAATAAATATTTAAAAACATATACCCCACTGATGGCTCTTTTAATATAATTTTATTGGTATTTATTTTGATAAAACTTAGCAGTAGCGGTTGCATTTCCCACCCTAGGTTTATACTCGAGTCAATATGTTTTTTCAGTTTTCTTTGGTAAAATTAGGTACCTCGGCTTATATTCGGATCGGCTTATACTCGAGTATATACGGGTAAATATAGCAATAAAATGGTAGCCTCGCAAAATAATTTTTTCGGTGTGCCTAGAATTTTAGCACCCCTTTGTGAATAGGGCTTTCTGTGTCCTTTTGCATTTTCCAGCAGGTAAACCCAAATCACCACAGGTAATGTAATTTACTTGTGGTCATTACAATGTTAGAGAAGGGGAGATTTGTCGCCTGTGGTAGCCAATTTATAATGTGGGCTACAAATCTCTCTGTGTGTCATTGCCCAAAGTCTATCACAGAACAACCAATGCGTTACATTTTACCAGCATAGAAAGGATTTTTAAAACCTACGGGGGGGGGGGAGTAATAAAGTTTTTCTATTTGAAAATCACAAGTTCTGTGAAGGTGACCCCCCCCCCCCCCCCGTTTAAAAATAATCTTGATTATACCAAAAAGCATACGCTCTAAAGTCGACCGAAACTTGTACTGTGAAACCTGTTTGCAGAATAGAAGAATCCTGTTCTTGTTAGTGGGTTGGAGGATTACAGAGGAGAGGGAAATGATGATGTATGAAAACATAGTGATGTAGTAGTTGAGGTTCAAAGAAAAGATCCTGCTAATTTGGTGCTTACTTGAACCTCATTAATACCCATTCAGAGGTATGTAAATACTCCCTTTCTTGTGTGAGCCACTGAGATTCCTGGCTGATATTTATATATCAATATATAATCTTATCTCTGCTATTGTATGACACTGCCAAAAAGGTAGGAGCTTGATGCTGAAAATATGAAATTGCAGTAAGTAGTTACTGGCATTGTGTGAAATCAGAGGCAGAACTACAACTCCCAGCACTGCTCTGCATCTGTGGGGCATTGACAGGGCTGCTGGTAAAGAGATGATCAAACGTTTCATGCTCTTTGTAGCAGATAACCAAGGATAGCTGAAGGAACATGTACTTAACAGTATCTAATCGCTCAGTTAGCTAAAACCACCTAACCTTTGCATTGCAATGACTTCATCAGGATTTAGCAACTGTTCTTCTGTCTCCAGTCTTCCTTCTTTATAAAATGCTATTGTAAAAGTTATAAGGGAGGCAAATTCATCATTACCATAATAAGTTATTTATATAGCCAGCAACTGATAATAAACTAGGGTGTCGCAGTAATTAAACAAAGGCTTCCAGAATAAAAATAACAGGATCAGAGGTCTCTGCTCACGGTTTAAAGAGCTTGCAATCTAAATTCATGACCCCCTGCTGTTGTACATCATGTAGGTTAGAGCAGCCTGGGCTTTGGGCAAAGTCATCCAGAAATACACAGTTACTATTATTCTGAGGAACAGAGCAATGATCAAAGCAGCTGGGTGGGTAGCTATAATTATTTCACAATAAGTAAAGTATAATTTGTATAAACACACAGGGCAAGATATGGGTTGGTGGTAATAGAATTATGGTGATAAATGATCACCGCAGCTTTAATGTAAACCATTCATTTATCTATGATGATATATATACGATATTTATGGCCTGAATTTATTTGAGGCATTCCCTTTTATCAAAGGAAAACATAATATTCACAGGTATGGGATTTGTTATCCGGAACTCTTGGGACCTGGGATTCCTGGGAAAGGAATGTTTCCATAATACGAAGTACTATTGCTTCAAGTGGATGTTCACCTTTGAAATAACTCTTAGTATGATGTAGAGAGTGATGATATGAGACAAACTGCAATTGGTCTTCATTCTTTATTTTATTTTTTTTATAATAAATTAGCTCTCTTAGCTCTTAAATGTTAGCATTACCAAATACCCCTACCCAACCAAGCAGCGGTTTGAATGAGAGACTGGAATATGAATCGAAGAGGGCCCGAAAAGAACGATAAATAATGAAAAGTAACCATACAATTGTAGACTCACAGCAATAGTATTTTGGCTGCTGGGGTCAGTGACCCCCATTTGAAAGCTGGAAAGTGTCAGAAGAAGATGGCAAGTACCGTATATACTCGAGTATAAGCCGATCCGAATATAAGCCGAGATACCTAATTTTACCTAAGAAAACTGGAAAAACTTTTTGACTCGAGTATAAGCCTAGGGTGGGAAATGCAGCAGCTACTGCTAAGTTTTAATAATCAAAATAAATGCCAATAAAATTACATTAATTGAGGCATCAGTGGGGTATATGTTTTTCAATATTTATTTCAAATAAAAACAGTAAACTAGCTCTGTAAGCGGAGAAGAGGGTCAACAAAAACAATATGAGTACTACCCCACTGCTCATTGCACATTGGCAAACTGGCAGCAGACCTAGTCCCAGAGGGATGTAAGGGGAAATAAGTATTGCTAGTGAAAACCTAGGCCAGGGCACTGGAGGGTCTGGTTGCGGGTGGCCTAATTTGCACACAAAGGACAGAGGGTGCTAGTCTAGAGGGACCCATGGCACCCGACTCGAGTATAAGCCATGGTGACTTTTTCAGCACATTTTGGGTGCTGAAAAACTAGGCTTATACTCGAGTATATACAGTAATTTAAAATCTATAAAAATGAAGACCAATTGCAAAGTTGCTAAGAACTTGCCATTCTGTAAAATACTAAAAGTTAATTTTCCTTTTTAAGAGTACTCTGGGTTTGCCCCAGACCAGCACTTTGCTTCTGTATACAGTGCAGGTGCCCAGGGTATTCTCCATCTCAGTGCCACACTGCCATGTTTTTTAATTGTCCCAGGGATCCCTTGCCCCAGACACGCACAGTATAGCATTTTCCCATAAATCTTTTGTGCAGTATAGAAGAACAATGATTGGTCCTCAAGTCTGAAAGTCACTCATGTGAGTCGTATCTGCCATAGATTTATTGCAGCAACTAATTATAAATTGAACCATGTGGCCCAGGTTACATAGTGTATGATCCTATATAAACACAGAGCTAAACAGGTGCCATGAGTGTGTACTTCACCTACACACTATTGTTGTGCAACTCCCTGCAAAGTCAGGTACATTACCTGGGTAGGGTGATGACTTTGTCACAGGTTACTCTTAAGGTGTCATTTCTTGTTTCAATCTAAATGAGAGAGAGGTGTGCACAGATACTTAAAGATGATTCATGGTTATTTACAATTATATATTAAATATCACAGTGAAGCTAAAGCATTTAACGCCGGCAAACATGTCATGCAAAATGAATGGAAACAGCCCGGAGGGACATTACTGCTGACATAGAAGGTGCATGAAAGTGCATGTACAGGAGAACAACAACTCCCGGCAGGTAGAATAGAACCTTGGAATGAACAATGACATGAAATGTCTGTCACTATACAAATCTGTAAAATCGCGTGACTTTTTGTCACATAAGCACAGAAGTTGAACATTTTTCACCAAGCGGGCAGTTGTCTTTGACCCTTCCTTACCCTTATTTGCAAATACAAATTAGGATTTGGGTTCAGTTCGGTAATTGCCTGAATGTTTTGCAAAGGATTGGGGGTTTAGCCCTAAAATAGTGGATTCGGTGCACCTCTGCTAAATCTTGTAGATTGTAAGCTCTTTTGGGCAGGGCCCTCTTCACCTCTTGTATCGGTTATTGATTGCTTTATATGTTACTCTGTATGTCCAATGTATGAAACCCACTTATTGTACAGCGCTGCGGAATATGTTGGCGCTTTATTAATAAATGTTAATAATAATATCAATTAATAATCATAAACTCCTTTGGCCTTCTATATGTAAAACTTATAACCTTCAAGCTTAATACAGCAAAGGGCCTGGGGAGGTTTAGGGAGACAGAATAAATTGGGAGGGAGATAACTGCAAGAACAGGAGGCCGTCGCCTTGAAATTCACCAGCTGAGATGTGTAAAGCAGATGGACCATATCACCTACAGACCAGCCGTATCCCTGTTATATTCACTGTAAGGATGGATTAAAGGGGTTGTTGACCTTTAAAATAACTTTTAAGTATTATATAGAGAGTAATATTCTGAGACAATTTGCAAATGATCTTAATTTTTGTATTTTGTTTTGGTTTTTAATTAAACTCTCCAGTTTGCAATTTTTGTTGCTAGCGTCCAGATTACCCTAACAACCAGGCATTGGGTTGAATGAGAGGCTGGAATATGAATAGAAGAGGGCCTGAATAGAATGATAAGTAATAAAAAGTTACAATATACAATTGTAGCCTTGCAGCAATAGATTTTTGGCTGTCAGGGTCAAAGCACCCTTCATTTACTCCACAGTCTGCATCCCCCTCCCCCCGCATCTGACATTAATCCACATTGAATTTATACCCAACTTTTTATCTAAAAATAATAAACAGTTGTTGGTAGTTGTGCCTGGTTTTTGTGTTTTTTTTTCTTGGGTTCTAAACTAGTGAAGCAGGGTTTAAATCTCCCCCCACGCCAGTGGTTACACATTGAGAAATAACAGGCTGATCAGGATGTAAAACAAATATTTATACCTTGCAGAACCAGTAGCTGAGACGAATTCAGAACGAGAGCAAATATTTAGAAATAGTAAAACTATTTAAAACTGGGAGAAATACTCCTTCTGTGTTATTGTGTGGCAAACTGGTTAATAGCATACCAACATACAACAAACTGGCACTGATTATACTAGTTATACCTAGAAGTGGTGGTAGTTGTGGTGATCAGAGCCTAAGAGGCAAGGGCATTTTATTAGCTTTTTGGCAATTTCTCACTATCCTGTGTATGTTGTAAGGTTACCAGATATGAGTGCGGGCATGGGATCTACTGGAAACCCAACTAAGATATCATTAGTCATTACTGGAGGTAAAGCAATCCTATTGGGTTTATTTAATGTAATATTTTTTTTTAGTATGGAGATCCAGAAAACCCCAGGTCCCGAGCATTTTGGATAGTAGATTCCATACCTTTTATATAGTTTAAATAGTGGGGCACTAACAATCTGGACCCTAACACTGTGGAGTACCATAGGCAAAGCATTTTTTGTTCAAACGCAAAATACTCCCATGTTTTGAAGAGTGAGTTTTAGACCCATAGATGTTTGTACGTGTGCTTTTAAGGAGATGGAAATATATCCCAATGATAAGTGAAGCTTAATTAACATTAAAATAATTATTGGTCTTTTTGTTAACGCAGAAATGCTTTCATGCATAAGTGACCCCAGGGGCAGCCATTTGGATTTTAACCTAATCCATGGGTAATTACTAGGATGTTATCTCAATGAAGTAATGGATCACTTTGTCTTTGGTATAGCTGGGGATAATGGGTTTATATCATTTTCTATTTGAAGGATGTGCTCGGTTTGTGAAATGGAGACGTGTTGTACCAAATTATTTCTGTTTCTGTTGCTGCTCTTATAGGGAGCATGTAGGCTTCTATCAGATGTATAGGTTTTACTGTGTTTGTATCATGGCTGCTCTGGACCCTGTGTGGGGAAGCTCCACTTGTTGGATTCTGTGATGAGAGAATGAAGATATCATTAGGGTAGGACAGAGCACAAACAGGAGGATGTGGGAACATCTCATTTTTATGGCCCTGGAATGGTTTTCTGCAGCTGGAAATGCGCGTATACATTACAATGCTGCCTGAGCCACAAAGGGTTCTGTTCTGTACACAGAGCAGGGGCCACCCAGCAACTCTCCATTTATTTGCACTATCTGCATAGAATAGCATGACATCTCCGCCGTGAATAGAGGCCTATTCTCTGATGAGGTAACACCATTACATAAATACACTCTGTGCCTTAAACCTGTGGCAAATACAATGAGGGGATTAGCCTGATTAACACCTTTACTGCTGGTGACAATAGTGCTCTGCAAAAAAAAAGCAGTGTTCCTGCAAGCATGCTTAGCAACGGAGAGGTTGGGAAATCAATGTACACACGTGTGTTGCTAGCCAGCCAGTTGTTATTACTGTTTTTAACTTGTGCCCTGTAATTATTTTGTTACTTTTACCAACGTCATTTCTCATCAGTAAGGATGTCTGGGGTTTTTTAGGGGAAAGTTTGGGTATGGCAGAGAGTGGGTCACCTACTTTAGACTAGGGGCTGCTTGGGTAAAAAAAAAAAATCCTTTTCGAATACACATTATTTATAGAATGGTTGATTGCTTTATAGGGTATATAAGGGTATCTTGAGGTGGCCCAAGGGTATCGGTCAGCAGGCCCAGACTGGCAATCTGTAGATTCTGGCAAAGGCCATAGGGGCTGCTTTAAGACATCACAGCACTGGGCCTGTGGGATTTTGTTTGGGCCTGTCTGTACCTGAAATGTCGGGGCCTATTTTGATTCTCAGTCCAGACCTGATGGTCAGATACCCTGCTGGATCAGCCAGGCTGCTTGGATGGAGAACATACAAGGGGCCACCAGTGCTTGGACCCTCAAACACCCTTCATTTACACCACAATCTGGTCTGGCTAAACCCCAAGCATCCTACTAGCATCCGATCTGTCCCTTTCCCAGGGCGTGAAAGAGAGGGAAGGTAGAAAGAATAGGTATATTCCCCTTGCTGTTGTGCCCTCTTCTGCTTACCCCTTCTGCCCACTCATGGTATGGCAGCCTTCCTATGGTTCAGATCGTCCATGCAGAACATGCAAGTATTAGGAACAGTGAAGAAACGCATTTTACTTGTCCTTGAAATTAACACATCCAAGTCCTCTGTTTTAAACAGTATTAATTGGAAGATTTATGAGCTGAGCTCTGCAGTTGCTTTATAGGAGCTTGCCATTCTTGCATTGAGGTCATGTTTTACTACTTAGCAAGACATTGTTAATTAAACATTTGTGTAATTACGTTACCAGTGCCAACACTCTAAATGTAATGTGTACCAAGGAAACTCCTAGAGCTGGCTGGTTTATAAGAAGTAATATAGGCATATAGTAATGCATAGCGCCACAAATGTACCCAGTGGTTTACAAGACATAAACGTAAATTAAACAGTAAGTAAATCTCTAATTGTAAGTGTTTTTCAGTACACACTGAATGAGGTCCCTGCCCTAAAGAGCTTACAGTTCTTTTGGAACTGTAGAATTCAGACTGAAGGTGGTTGAAAATTTAAAGTGGGCAGAGAGAGAGAAGAAATTTGTGAAAAGGGAACTCTCTAATTGGCAATCTCATCAAGATAATCCAGGGTTAGGGAGGCAGAAAGATTTACCTGGGGGAATCCAGAAATGCCTGCAGGGCTAAATTAAAGCAACAGATACATTTCATGAGATCAAAGCACCCAGGGAGGGAGGCAGTAGAATGTATTTTAGAGATTTACCTCCTTGGGTGCTAGAGGAGATTAAGATGGTACCTAAAGGGTTCAAAAAGAGCTTCTGACAAACTTCTTGCAAGTTTAGGTTTTAGCATTTGAAGTAGAAAAAGTCACACCCGGAGCTGCCCTTTAGGTAGTTGTGTTAGTTGCAAAGGTTGAATTAGTAACCAAATACAGATTATATTATATGTGAGATAAGGCTTTGAGGGGAGGCTGGGATGCTATAGTTGAAGGGCCAAATTTGGATTTCATATACAGAAATATAACATTTAAGGTTATGACATATGGGCCTAGTGCCTACCAGCAAAGAAGCACCAAACTCTACCTCCACTTTTGCCTCCTGTTCACTTGAATGGGAACATGTGACGATGCTGGTACTGCCACTTTTCAGCCCATTCATTATGCCCATGTGTCATCAGCCTTGTGCTCAGCAATGTATATTGTTGCTTTTTTTATTTTTCTGTGATTGGTAAAATATAACACCTTTAGCACTTCCTTTGGACCGCAGGGAGCTTGTGTATATTCCCTTGTAGTAATTATAACCTAAAGGAAAATCTCAAAGCAATCTGTATCAGGCCTGGACTGGCAAGATGTAGATTCAGGCAAATGCCGGTGGGGCTGCTGTAAGATGCCATAGTCATTATTTAGTGGGCCTATAGGGAGGCTGTTTGGACCTCTGTGTACTTGAAATGTCAGGGCCTATTTTGAATCCCAGTCCAGGCCTGATCTGTACTGATGAAAGAGGGTTTTGATGAATTATGGATCTTACAGACACTGGTAAACTATTTCAGTGACCTGAACTGTTCTTGCTTGATTGCCCAAGTGTGAATGTGTGGCACATGTCTCTATCAACATGCAAAGCACTGTATAACTCGTGGGGACAATACAAATAAATAACACACTTAGCGTTGTTGATAGCCCCGATATAATCATTCCTGACATTTATCTACATGACAAAAGCTTGAGTTTCTTCAAGAACAATATGGACCCCTGGGTGGGTGGAAAGGTTTTCAAATGCTGATTGCTTTAGAGCAAGGAATCCCCCCACCTGTGTCAATTCATCTGCTTCTGAACCGCAAGTTTAATCACCCTTTAGGGCCATGGCACAAACAGTCAATGCAGACGTTTTGTTGCCCTAGCCTTAAGCAGAATGCCGGGAATCGCTTCCAGTATACTGAATGACCTAGACCTGCATGATGCACTTGCAAGTCACTTAAAAATGCAGTTATGGACTATTTATTGCCAGCAAGCAGTTATAGTAAGTTCCTGGGCAACAAGGTTGGTTGACATAAGGTAATAGAGAATCATCTTGTGAAAAAGGTATCCACTGAGTCTCAATAATACTAGGGGTTGTAGTTTAGAAATAGCTTGCCCCTGCTTAGCTCTAAGGGTGAAGACACACAAGTCGCTGCGACTTTTAGCTAACAATTCGCTATGACTAATTGTGGTGACTTTTCACCATACAGGATCATGCACATCGCTGCGACAATTTGCACAACCAAATTCATTGCGCGAATTGGCGCCGTGACTTCCACGACTTTTTGGAAAAGTCGCAGATACAATTTGCAAAAGGGATTTTCTAAAAAATCATGGAAGTTGCGGCGACTAATCGCCCCGTGTGTCTTCGCCCTAAACAAGCTCTGTTGGGTGTGAATTCTCACTCTGCTGAATATTGTCCAACCTGAGGCTATCCAGCTGGAGGGCTGGGCAGTCCCACTTTAATTTCTTCACTGTATATCTCAGTGGTGACAGAAATCACACCCGCATTGTGCATTCATCTAAGGCAAATCCCACCCATACTGCTTTTAGTTTACCTGCTAAGATCTCTCCCCCCCCCCCCCCCCCCCAACCCATCTAATCTTTACCCATCATGGGGGTCAGGAAAGGAGGGCAAGTCTGGATGTGTAGCAGGCCACTCCTGGATAGTAGAGCTTGTTTATGTTTTTGTCAGGTCCTGAGATAACAATCGCTTGGTGAGGACTGGCTTTTAACTAAGAGGGTGTGGGATGAGTGGGGGTGGAGGCAAGGATATATCAGCTTCTTTATCTTTAGTGCAGAGAACATAACACTTCCCAAGGCTAATGGCACACAGGGCACTTTTCAGCTCTTTCTTTTTAACATTGTTTTTTTTTTTTTTTAAATCTTATGGCACACATAACTTGTTTTCACCAGGGTATGTTGGCTGTAGCACCCAATACATAGCACAGAGTGGCATGAAGCAGTTGGGGGCATTTTGGCACTACTGGCAGATAAAGGCTCAAACAGTACACACTGGCAAAGTGACGTTTGCCTGTATTTTTTTTTTTTCTTCGAAAACAACTGATTCTTAAATAAAGTGCACCAAAAGCCACACATCACATCCTCTCATTGTCTTTGGGGAACATGAATGAATCACTTAGGAAGTGACAAACTAGTCTTCCAAACAACCTGCCGTCCTCTTTGGACATAATATGAAAACCAGAGATGTAACAGAGAGTTCCTGCCTTCAGGCGGCACAGGAGAGATTCACTTAGAGGCTTCACCCCTGGGAATGTCCTTAGTCTTGTACTGGACTTTGTTTCATGCTTCTGTGTCTGATACAGAACTGACCTGCAAATCCTTTTCATTACTAAGTGGGCAATCCACGGTACAGCAATCATCATAAGCTGCAGAAAAATTGCAAACCTTTTTAATTGTTGCAGTCTGCAGCAATGTTCAATCAAACCGCTAGATGTATTTCCCAACATGGAATTCAATGCTATCACTTCTTCGAAGATCTAAATAAAATGTTACATATTTTCGGTGGTGGCAATTTAAAACTATAGATAATAGTAATGGCAAGTGCCACAGTCTGCTCAGGCCTTTGCAGCTAATGGAAGGCGACCTCTGGCAATGTATGGGTCAAAGGTGGAGCCCTAAGAATGAGGGGGCTCAATCCTATTAAGGGCTTATTTGGACTTACATCTTTTGTGCAACTCTCCCTTATTAGCTGTGATTTTTGTACAAGGAAATGTTGATGTCACAATGACTGTGCAATTGTAATGCCACCAATTTCCATTTGCTGTGGTTATTCCTGCTCCTTCAAACCCACAGTGGGGTATATTTATCCAAATGAAAATAGAGCTCAGGAATGGTGAACATTAAGGGGTATTATATTTAATACAAATTTTATGATGCTCTTGTGGAATTACAAGTTCCAGTATGCCCAGTTTAACCACATTGTAGTTGAACACTGAGCCAGCAGGTTAGACATCGCTCTAATATGGCGACTCTTCATTGTTTTTCCGGCAGGCCACACTCTTCAGCACCCAGCAACCAGAGGTGTATTTACAAACTGCAATTTACAAACAAAACTGCTCTATAATTATTTAAAGTTACCTCCACAGGGGAAAAAATATAATAAGATGGCTGTATAGAAATATTAGAGAACGTTTATAGAACACCTTGTTAAAATATTAGGACTACTATACTAGGCCTTATACAAAGCAGTGTGATTAAAGGCACCATTATGAAGTAAAGGATGCTGGGAGTTATAGTTCGTAGCGGCTGGAAAGCCACAAGTCAAACAAAAAAATGTTTAGAAGTTACATTTTTCATATATCTGTGTATATTTTTTGTTGGCCTTGACTGCATCATGTGACCTTTGTACATGTAACCTGTATTAGGAAGAGCATTGCCTTCCTTTTAATTAATAATACCCAGACATATGAAATGAGCTAATGCAATAGGGAGCGTTTGGCTCTGGTAGAACACACCTAAACTAGACAAATCATGATGTCATTTTTTATTAATTTAGTTTAATATGATGTTTCCTAGGGAAGTATTTTCTTAGATGCTTAGAATGCTTAATTATTTTACTGGGCAAATGTAAATGTTTTGGGTTTGCTTTCCCTTTAGTGGGCATTATTAAACATGTGACTGTGTATTCAGGTCGGTGAGGCTGAGCTGCTGCTCAGGAGGAAACAACACTGTTTACCTAGTGAAAATAGAGAGGTCTGGCAGAGCATTGCCTTGTACACAAAAAGCCAGAGAACAAATCAGAAATGAGGAAGAGGAGGGGGCAGGAGAAACCTCTAGAAGCCAAAAGCTTAATCTCGGCTGTGTTTGTAGAGCTCCCCCCCCCCCCCAACCCAACCCAACCCAACCACAAAACAGGAGGGTTTGGAGAGGCAGGAAGTGGTTACTGATTAAAATCTCAGTTGCTCTCAGTCTATTGCTAAAGATAAGGCAATGGCTCTTCTGTTTGCAGTTCTGGAGTAGGGAGAGTCTTTCCAAACGGTCCGGCGGATCCATAATTCCCAGCATTCTCAGACAGCTATTGATAGCGCTTATAGTAAAGCAACAGCTGGAGAATCCATTTTGTCTGGCCATTCTATAAATGTGCCTTCCATGATTCCTGTGGGTGCTGCTGGGGGGCAAATAACAAGCTCAGATATGTTTCCTTATTGTGAACTAGCACATCCATATTTATTAGAAACAGACTTTTTTATAGGTTAATTGTTCCTGCTTATTTTTAAGTACTATTTGTACTTATGCTGCTGTATGGAGCACGTTTGTTCTCTGAGGAATTTCACTTTCAAAAATAGAACCTAAATAACTTGGAGGATGCTGGGAGTTGTAGTGCAACAGGTGCCCTGACTACTGTACAGAGCTGTATGTTGGTCTTGTGTTGCCCTAGGTACAAGAACAGTACACTGGGGGGTACCTGCCCCCCTTGGTGCCCACTGGATTTTGCCACAAGTGTCTGGCAGCAGGGTGGGGGGGTGTTGTTTTTTTTTTAATTATAATATGTATAGTCAGCCAGAGGCCATCTAGCTAAAGTAGCTACCATAGACATGAGTGCTTATAAAGGGAGAATGACCCTGGTGTAGCAAAGCAGTAGAATTAAAATAATAGAAAATATATCTTTTTAATGTTTGCTCTCAGCAGTTTCTGATAAATACAGTTATATCCTTAAAGCCATACAGGTGTAGCCACCCCATTTGTTTGGGCTGACCATCTAAACACTTGGAAATGAAGAGGGGCTGTGGCTTCCAGCAGCTGACCAATGAAAATAGATAGATAATATGCAACCTACTAGAATCACAGGATTATGGGCCCTAACGGGCCCCCAAACTGCCCTACATGCCCAGATGTTTAACAGTATTGTGAAATTGACCAAACTGCCCCAGCAAATCTGCCCATGTATGGCCAGCATTCTTTCCCCAGCTGCACCATTGGGCTACACAGAATGTCTCCCTGGAATGAGCTGGTAAACAGAGCATTAACCTCTTTGCCCTGCTTAACCCGAGTAATCTCTGGGTTTACGGGTCTTGTGAGTAAATATCCCTAATTAACGCACACAAGTGTTGAACTTGTTAACCTATTTGTGTGAGCAGAACACATCCATTTCTGTGGATATTTTTGCCAAATATCCATGTATCTCATTGAAAGAGGCACATTTTCTAAATCGAAGAGTTGTGTTTTCTTCCTTTGCAGTCTGCATTTTACAGCTGATTTGCCTGCCAGTAACATGGGACAGCCTCGCTTAGTTTAAAGCCAGTTATTTATACTTTTTATATGGTAAACACCTTTTAAAATGATCCTATTGATCCTTTATTTCCACTATAAGGTCCCATGTCTGTGTAGCTAAGTTCCCCTTGTACATTATCACCCACAGACCAGTGCCATACGTTGGCCAAGACAGTATGTGCCAGGCAGCTGGAGCTAGCCCATCTCTTTGAGCCTGCCAGCTTGTGCCCTTTGTTGCCCAGAGCCGCCCCAAATGTTGTTGCTGAGTAGCTTGCTTCTCACCAGAGGAGCAAGTTTACTGTGTAAAATACAGGTTGTACTTGCATGACAGGTCAGAAAACTATATATAGAATTTTCCATGCATTAATGACTCCTTAAAGAAGCAGAATGTAGGTCAGCATGCCCAATGATTAAAAAAAAAAATACTATAAACACAAGATTAATCAATATTAATTATTGTAATAGGGACCTTCTGGATCAGAAGTAACCTGAGGGACAAATAGGGTGAGGTCTGGAGTGATTCTTTGCTGAATACTCTGTAATGCCTGTGGGGTGATTCTTACAATAATATACAGGTAAGGAATCCGTTTTCGGGAAAACCCGTAATCCCGAAATCTCCAAATTATGGAAAGGTCATCTATCATAAACTCCATTTTAATCAAATAATTCAAAAATGTAAAAACAACAATTTCCCTTTTCTCTGTAATAATAAATCAATACCTTGTACTTGATCACAACTAAGAGCTTGAAAACAAAAAAAAGCTGAAAGGAGCAAAAAACTTAATAGCCTTCTCTTTGGAAAAAAAATTCTGTTTTGGCACAGAGCTGGATTATGTATGAGGTGTCTGAGTGTAATAAGTGGGCCCTTTTAGGTCCAAGAACCCCAGTGCATTGTGGGTCATGTATTGCTTCTTCTGTATTGGTGGTTCAGTTGCAATGTGGAAACAACTTCATTTCTGACCAGTTGTAACAAGATAAAGGCCCACAACTGTAAATACGGTCCAGCCTGGTTTTTGTTTTTACTTTGTGGCAACAGTATGGTAGAGTTTGTTTAGGAAGAAATGGAAGAACTTGGACAGAGCTTTGACCTCAATTCAACTAAACATCTATTGGATAAGTTAGAATGCTTAATAGAAGCTAGGTCTCATTGACACAAGAAGGTTGGGCACTGATGTTGGGCCACCAGCAATGTTCCAACATCAAGTGGAAAACCATCTCAGAAACATAGACGCTAGCAGCAAGGGAAGGCCAACTTGACAGTTTTAAATCCTGCTTTCGGAGTGAAAGATTCCAGCCTAACAATACTCACCAGACAGGAGCATGTTTAGCTCCCCTTGATATGACCATAAATGTCACCGTGTGCATCTGGTTCAGTGTTTTGAGTCTCAGAACCAAGGGTTGAGGCACCAAACGTAGAGTTGTCGAGACGGTATAAGCTTTGTATATATTTGGCATGGAAACTTTATTGTTTATAATATTTGAAAGCTGCGTGAAGAGAAAGCAAGCCAAGAAAGTTAAAATGAGCGATTAATAAAACAAAGATTTGGCAAGAAAAATTGGGAGGGAGTGAGTGAGTGAAGAGATGGAAAAAAAGAGACAATTAACCAGAAAGCTGCTTCTGTATTCCCATCCTGTCTGCTGAGTATTTTTGGAAGCACAGATTAGTGCTGTCTGTCCATTTGGAGAAGACCAAACATTCATAATCCTAAACCATGCCCCCATCTGGAAAGGCTGTTATTTTTAATGTTGACTGGAAGTTTTGTGAACAGGCAGATCATTTAATTACAATTTGTTTTTGTGCTACATGTGGTTGGTTGGGTCAGAATTTCGGTTATTTCCATAATGTATTCTCCAAGCCATCACTGGATAGTTGACAGTGGGTGACTACTTGTGGAATGTGCTTTATACTATGTGCAGATACCAATACCTGTATATATACTTCTTAAGGGTTAAGACACACAGAGCTACTTAGTAGAAGCTACATGTCACAGCAACTAAATGCCATAAAAATACTCTGCCATAGACTGATTATTGCCTCTGCTAAAACACATGTAGAGACAATTATCAGTAAATGATCAGCATTGTCTATTTTTGGTAGCTTTGACAAGTAGCTGCTTCTAGTAGCTCCGTGTGTCTTCACCCTAAAGCTGGTCATACAAGTCACATCGATACGGTTGTTGGATACAAGGTCAGAACATCCTATATCTTAGTACTATGGATATCAGCTGTTTCATAGATAGAGCAGGACAGTTTGGCTCAAACAAATGATTATATCTGATCATGTTTACAAGTGATGCCTGAAAATCAACCCCATGTAGCCCGTAGCCTTAGGATTTTGCATTTGACCTTGCGCAATTCTGCTTCTCAGTTATCCGACGTGTAGCATGAAAACAGGCCCTTGTTTTTCTGTAAAACATCTGTTTCGAACATTTTATGAGTACCAAAAAAAAAAAATCTGCTGTTCCTTTCAGCTGTCAGTGTACACGACAGCCCATAAAATAATCCAATATGCTGTGCTGTTAGGAGCCACGTTCAGCAACGGTTTAATTCAATTTTGGGTCTTGTCTCTGCTTAATTAATCAAAATAGTAAATGCAAGACTTTTGCCAGAGGAACATTGAAACATTCCCCCCCCGTATATTACAATTTATGTCATGGTAATCTGACAGAAAGGCTTTAGTCAATGCTAATGATGTCAAAAAAAAAAAAAAAAAAAATTTTTGTGCCAGATTTTTTTCCTAAGCATCAAAAATTAGAGTTTGTCAGATAAGGCCTGTTGCTTATTAAAAGTATTGGTTAAATTAAGTCCAATGGCTGTTGGCAGCATTCATGGCTCTGCAGTTGGCTTTTATTTATATATTTTAATACACTGGCTTTAGAGTTGTGAAAAGATTTGCTCCAGAAATGTCAGCAGTCCCACATTAGATATATTGGGCCCATTTAAACGGGAATATTATAAAGAATACTTTAGTGCAAATTAAGTTGTCATAACTCCCTTCTCAGGACAGTGGCAACCCTACACTCAACCCTTTAGGCTATGAAGTGTTCTGACTCCTTCCTACAGCTGCCTTTGACTCAAATGGGAAGTGCTGTGCTGTTCAGTTAGTGGGAAATGTAATAGTTATTAGGGGTTATTTACGTTACCCCAGGGTGCAAGTGCAAGAGTACTAAAGGGTAAGCAACTAGCAGGGCAGAGTGCAGATTGAATGAATAACACAAGTTAGGGGGTGCGTAGAGAGTGGGAAGGGGGATGCATACGTCCTGTGTCACCCACATAGGAGTTTGTGTTGGGATTCTAAGCCTTATTCTAAGCTCATTCTGCGCATTCATGTCACCAAACATGGCCACCACATTGGAGGCTCCTTGGTGCGCCCGGCATACTGCTTGTGCAGTAATGTTGGCTTTATTAGAAGAATGATCTCCATAAAAAGTGCCCTGTATCATATTTATAAAGCACCATACTATTCCGTAGTGCTGCACAATAGAATGATGCATTGGTGCAGGGGTCCCCAGCCTTTCTCGTCAGCCACAGTCAAATGTAAAAAGACTTGGAGAGCAACACAAGCACCATAAAAGTTAATTTAGGTGCCAAATAAGGGCTAAGATTGGCTATTAGGCAGCCTCTATGCACACTATCAGCTTACAGGGGGCTTTATTTGGTAGTAAATCTTGTTTTTATTCAACCAAAACTTGCCACCAAGTCAGGAATTCAAAAATAACTACCTGGTTTGGGGCACTGAGAGCAACATGTTGCCCGCGAGCCACTGGTTGGGGATCACTGCCCTAAAACACTACCCAGAAAAAGAAATATGTAGTGCTAGTTGTGCTCTCACCCTATGGCTAATGGCATACTCAGTTAGGGTTGCCACCTCACCCCATTTAATACCTGCCACATATTGAATCCACATCCTGCATGACTAATTAGAACTTAATTTAGATGCTTGCTGCAGACTGAACTGATTTATGTGCAGCCATGCAGAATGCAACTTAATTCATTGCTAATTAGACATGTAGCATGTATATGTGGCCAGTATTAAAGAGGTGAGGTGGCAACCCTACACCCTTTTTTAGGCTATAAAGTGTTCTGACTCCTTCCTACAGCTGCCATTGACTTAAATAGGAAGTGCTGTGCTCTTCAGCACTCAGACCACTCACATCTTCATGCTTAATAGTGCTGCGAGTCACATTGACCAAATGGGGATTTAAATAGTCTGCAATTGCAGGAAAATTTTTTGGACATGTTGCTAAGTTTTAGTGACCTTAGCAACAGAGTGCCCTTTTAAATTCCAGCTGGGAAAAGAAGCAAAATAGTAAAATACATTCATTAAAACAAATAATAAAGACCCATTACAAAATGGCAACCACACATACACACTAGTAGTGTATAAACAAACTCCCCACCAATTAAAACATATGTAATAAAATAAATACTCTTTGTGGATGGGGTAGCAGTAAGCAGTTAAACCACTCGTACTATAGGGAATTCTACAATCTGTGTGAAGCTTTCAGAACTGCTGCTACTTTAGGGATTTATGGAACTCGTTGGGAGAAGATTAATAAAAATGCTGATGTTCTAGGGATTTATGGAACTCGGTGTGAGAAGCTTTCAAAGTGCTGCCTTTTTCTGGGGATTTATGGACCTTCCGTGCCAAATTCTTGCCCTTGGGCTGTGTTTAGTGCTCTCAGGAGGGATTGGTACAATGGGGCATCTACAGTGAGCAGGGAAGCCTGGGGAATTTCCTGTGTCTCATCCTTGTGACCTGTAGCAAAAGTCACTTTATCTCCCCTGCATTAACGGCAAAGAGGCTCCAGTACTAGGGATTCACTGTTCCTTAATTAAATTGTCTTTGTGGCATAGCTAGCAATAAAAATGTTATTATATATAGCCATGTTCTCTGCATTCATGTGAAATGCCATGGGCAGCTCAGCTATTTGCCCTATGGTGGCAGAATAATGTCTCGGCATTTCGTGCTGAATTATAACAAAGTTTGAGTAGAGAGTTATGTTTTTGCAAGTGAAAGCCCAACTCTGTGGAACCTTGAACTCTCCATATGAGCAGCCCTTTGTCTTGTGTTCTAATGAAAAGCATTGTGTTCTGTGTGTGCGCTGACACTTTGCCCTGAATTGTTCCCAATCAGGCCTTTACAAGTGATCACACACCAAAGGACTCTCTGGACAAAAACTTTGGCGGTGCCTGATGGGGATTACAGCTTTATAATACCTTTTTTTTTGTTTTAGGCTTGTGTTCATTTGTCCTTATGTGCCCTGTTAGCATTAATTAACAACGCATTCCGCAGAATTTTAGGCCCGAGAGAGAATTTATATTCTCTTAAGGCTTTCCCGTCATCTTAAACATGGATGTGGTATATGACTTTGGAGTAAAGATGAGCAAATATAGATTCAAAAGTGTTATGGGTCTGTTTGTGATGCCACATATAATATTCTGCCCAATTACTAGGGTACTAGGGCCCATATGACCACCATTGTGTAGTGGCATTTTTTATGCTGATCGCCCAAACAATTGTAACCGTACAAAGTGAAAAGAGCCACAGATTTATGGTTCCTCTTCACTTTTAGCCTCTTTCCACTGGGACCAATAATCCTTGATCTACTAGAGCCTCAGGGTTATCATGGTTCACTTGACTGCCCAAGGTAGCATGGTCAAAATCGCATATATGGCCCGCTTTTAGTGTCCAACATATCTGCCCTCCTACATTCATTCTGTTAAGTTGTTTTCAGGACCTAAATGAAAAGCAGGTCACTTACTGTGATATGTAACCTTTCCAGACTAACAGAATGCTGGGAACTGTAGTTTACAGTTTTTGTGAGTTTATAACTAAGTTTAAACCTGGGGCACTATATAAAGGGCATCCCTATAATGTAGGTGATCTATAAATGAGTTATTAGAGATAAGTAAGACACTGGCAGTGAGTGATGAAGCTGATATAAAAGGAAAGTAGTAACTTTGTAAAAATAAGTAACAGTTGTTAAACAAGGGAGTGATATGATTTTTTTTTTCTGCTTTCACCAAGGACTTTTTGTAGCCCAGGGTCCCTCTGAGGCTCCAAAGCAGATGCTCTCCCCTGCCCTGCCTTTAGAACTGTCCCTGAGTTCTTCCACCCCCGCCAGTTTCCATTGGCGTGGCCTTGTATCTGCTCTAATCTCTCTTTTCCATTGGCAGACCCCTATGCTTCTCACTAAAGCAGCTGCCCTCTAAAGCAGCTCCACCTGTTCTGCAGCTAAGATTGGCCAGCAGGCGCCCTGGCTTGTCAGTTCTGCTTGACAAGCGGCCCATACAGCGAGTGGGGGTGGGTGGGGAGAGGATAAGGGCAAGGGAAGGAAAGAGAGGAAAGGAGGAATGCACAGAAAATCTTTGGAGGGAGAAAAAGGATAAAAGACAAAATGTTGCTTTGTTTTAGTTTGGTGCCCCAGGGGTATTGTAAACTTGTTTTCCCTCTCCTTCTGTTTTTACCCTCCCTGCCCCTCCTTTGTTCCTTTCACTGTACTTCCATCATGCTGAAAGCAGACTGTCTCCAGCTGTCCTCTACACCCTGAGAATCATACAGAGAAAGGACTGTATCAGCAACAAGTGCTTAGAGAATTCCATGTGTGCTCCAGAGGCTTCCATGGCCTCACTAACTAGAATGGGCTTTGTCGGTTCTATACAGCTCCCAGAGGAATGTACATTACAAAGTCATGGCTCTGGCACTTGGTATTAAATTCCCTATATTAATGCCTGACCAGTGTGCCTGTATATTCAGCTGCCCCTTTCTTGGTCTTGTTGCAATCAAGCTGTTGCCTAAACAGAAGACGTGCCACAGGGGACATTATCATACCCCTCATTATCACAAGTTTGACTTTTTAACTTTAATAAAAATGTCCAATTTTATATCTGGGTATTCTACCTAGTGTTCCTAGTATTAGTTAGGGATGTACCAATTTTCAGGATTTGGAGAAAATCCGAGATATTTTTGCAGAATTCCGATTTGATCACAGAGGAACAGGCAAATCTTTGGTGGTGACTGCGATATTCAGCTAAAATAATAAAATTGGATTCTATGTAACCCTAGTATTTGTAGCCCTGAGAAAAAGAGACAGCAACTTTTACTTTGTTCCATTTAACATGAGTACAAAGCTTAATTGTCATAAAACACATAATTGGTCAGTATAGGCAGAGCAGCTACTTAATCGGCATTGTGCTTCACTGTATGCCCTTTCAAGTCAGGCCTGGACTGGCAATCTGTGGGTTCTGGCAAATGCCAGAGGGGCTGCTGTAAGATGCCATAGGCAGCCATTATTTATTGGGCTGGTGGGGGCTGGGGGGTCTCTGTGTGCTCAATTTTAAATCCCTGTCCATGGCCTGTAATAACTGTTCAGTAGGAAGGTACATGCCAATTAAAATAACTCTATTAATATATCATCTCTACCGCTGTTGGGGGCTCATTAGCACAAGCCAGTGGGCAGAGAGTCCATTGCTTGCACGTGCAACGCCGTTATAGGTATAAAGCGTGTGCATTTTGTTCTGTATCTACTCAGATTTCACATTTGCAAAACAGAACTCACTACTTTATTGTTATATATTCTGTGGTTAAAATGAAATCAATAGGTCATAAGTCTATAAAGGATTTTGTAAGATGAGTTAACCAAAAACCTGATCATACTTCCCAACCTTTCAACAAAACAAAAAAACCTTTAAAGTAACTTATCAATTCAGTTTCCTTTACTCCCACAGCAATTGCCTTAAAGGGAAAGTAAACCTAAAAACGGCATTTTCTCTAATAAAATATATATATATTTTTTGTGATTTTAAAGTTGTTTGTCAGTGTAACTGCAGTTGAAAGCAGCTTCCCCCATGTCCATTTCTGCACTGCTGGTTCTGTCTTCTGAAACAATGCAGCAGTAATCAGTGTCACATGCTTTTTTGCAGGTCTGATAATCAGCTGGCTTTGGCTACAGAACTTAGAACTGCCAAGGCTCAGATTAAAAACATACAGACAGATCAATTTACAATTGACAAAAAGCCATTAAAATTTGTGATTATTGAATATTTAAAAAATTGCTTAGAATTAAAATTTTTCATTGTGAAGAATGTTAGTTCCCCTTTAAATTAATTCCTGTACTTTACTAGATTCTCCTGTGCTATGTTATTAAGCGTAGAGAACAGGAATGTTTGAGTAAAGTTGTCTGGAAATACAAAAGATAAGAGAAAAGAAAGCGGAAGGGACGACAGAGCACCTCGGGTTTTGTTTATGTGCAATGGAATGCTGTATAATGCAATCCTACCCTTTTCTGTATTCCTAGAATACTTGGCTCAAGTTCAGTGTGTTTTGGTAACTGTGACATAATTTGTGTAATTAAATAAGTTGTAACAAGAAGGTCACTCTGGGAGCTACAGATTCTTCTAGCTAATACAAATATTTATACAAGTATGGGATCTGTTATTGGAAATCTGTTATCCAGAAAGCTCAGAAATACAGCAGTGTCATTTTCTATAGAAATTGGATAATTATTGACAGATGTTTCTTTCTTTATAATATTGACTATTTATTAATATCTAATATATATTTATAAGGGCTCAAGAATTTTGGAGACAGGATCATATATACCGGTATATGTAATCATTGTAAGCTTAACTACTGTAATTGTATATATATAAATTGTATTGTATTTATTTATATAGTACCACAGATGTACCCAGTGCTTTACAAGGCACAGACAGGAATATAGTTCTTAGGGGAAGAGTATTTATACACATTTGGCATGAGGTCCCTGCCTGAAGAGCTTACAATCTATTAGGCTATTTGTAAAAACAGTGTTAGACAGACCAAATATTGGCTGACATGTGTAGCTATGGTTCTCTTGCCAATGCAAACCTGTAACCAACTGGAGATCTTGTATTTGTAAATGAACATATAGCAGATTTTTTTTGTCTGAGCCTCCATAAATCTTCACTATTTCCACCAGTGTCCAAGAGGCTACAGTGTTACTGCTATTATTGCGTTCTATGACATATCTTTCTAATTGGGCATTTTGCAGTCTCTTCCACTGCCTGGTTGCTAGGTTAAAATGGAACCCCAGCAACCAGATAGCTGCTGAATTTACAAACTAGAGAGCTGCTGAAAAACAGACCTAAATGATTCGATAATCACAAACAAATGAAGACCAATTGCAAATTGGATATCACTGTGCCTTTGTTTACTCATATTAGTGAAGCTACTATGTGATTCCTCTTTAAAGCAGCCCCTTAAATGTCATACATTCTTAGTAGAAGAAAAATATATATTTTTTATTGCTCCATTACTGATCCGTATACTGTTTTTTAAATTCAGTATCCTCATTGGTTTCCACCATGCCTGCTTTAGCTCTTGTTCAGCAGTAAATGTCCGAATAAATATATATATTTTATTTTGCTGTAAGGCTGAGAGACTGCCATTGTGTTACATGGAAACTCAAATGGAAAGCAATAAAAGAGATTATGCGTGTTTATTCCATAGGCAAGGTGAGCCTTTTTCCTTTATATAACAAATGCGTTTATTATTTGGTGAGCATTGGAAGGTGCTGTGACAAACAAGGGCCATGTCCTGTTACATTTCCTAATGATTCATGATCCCATTCTAAATACAGCAGCACAATGCGGCCGCGGGTCAGAATTTAGAACAAGGTCATTGACGCTTGCAAGCGAAGGCCACAAATAGTGAAAAGCAGCAGTTCTTTTAATACATGCTTCCGTTGGCAAGTTTTAAATAAAAACCTCATCTGGCAGAACTGATCTCTGCGAGCAGAATGAAGCTCTGCCGACATGTGGAATGAAATCATCTGTTAGTCCGCGCCGTGTAAATATAGCTGTAAGCTGCTTTTCCTGGAGAGTAAGAAATGTTTAAATGATATTTAGTAAACTTAGGTAGGAAGATACAAATTACAAAAAGATCCCTTATCCAGAAAACCCCAGGTGCCGAACATTCTGGATATCAGGTCCCATACCTGGTGTTTTGCAGAGACATATTTATCTGGATAGTTGTATTTATTACAGCAACATGGAGCTGCCATACTGCTGTGGTAAAATCCCTAGATTCCAATGGCATTGTGTTTATCATAAATTGCAATACATATTTGTGGTTATGGAAATGATTTTAATGTGCCTTTAAAGTGTTAATGTAAATAGAGAATTAACTTGCTCTCCAGACCTCAAGTCCTATGCTCTCTAGACCTCTAGTCTGCGGTATCTGTAACTTTCTCGCCAGCATTTTGTACAGTATCTCTTCTCTGTTAGAAGGGCAACTGGGCTTCCGTGATGGGTTAATTTCACACCTGCCACAGTCTGGCAAGATGAAAGTCCTGCTTTATAGCCGAGGTCAGCTTGCCCTTGTATCGTCCCAACAGCCAGCGTGAGAGGTGTCTTCTGTGGCCAGAAAATCCGTAACGATTAAAAGCATCTATTTTCCACTGATTTTTGTTTCCCTTGGGTGGAAGCAAGACAAAACATTACAGAGAATGGCTGCCTGGCTAGATTGGCTACAAGAGCAAAAGCACTGGCCAAGGTCACAAATACCTCTGCTTATTGCTATATTTTGGTTCCTGAGCAAGAGCGTAAAAGGATGCTGGGTTGAGAACAAAATGTATTTACACAATATTACTCATTGTTTTCAGGCATAAGACTTTGAGGGAAATGTTTACGTTACTTTGTGTTTGTATGTGCCGGTTTTCCTGCTAACCAGTTTCCCTACTTCCTGTCTTGCTTAGTGGCAGCTGTCCTGCCTTGCCTTATAGCGGGGATGATATATATATACCGTATGTATATAAGTACTGAGGATTAGAGCAAATGTCTAAGGGCTGTGGCACACAGGGAGATTAGTCGCCCACGACAAATCTCCCCGAAATGCCATCCCAGCGGCAAAAATGTAAATCGTCAATGGGATGGCATACGTGGCACCGCGATTTCCCCGAAATCGCAGAAGTTGCCTTGAGAGGGCGCCGAGCTACTAGTACACATGGAGCTACTAGTAGCAGCTACTCATCACAGCTACTAAATGCAGTGATGTATGTGTGTTTTAGCAGAGGCAATTCTCAGTATTGTCTACCGCAGGGGATTTTCTGGTGTTTAGTAGCTGATACTAAGTAGCTCTGTGTGTTTTCACCCTTAAAAGACATGGGGCAGGATCAATTTGCCTGGTTAACCTGTGTCTGACTGGCTCCATAGTGTGGCACAGCACCCAAACTGCCTCTTAAATTGGTTAATATATAAACTGGTCTATTGGCTGTCTATGTAACTACTTTCTGGAATCTAGGCTTACTCTCAATGTAATTATTCAGCTCCTTAGACACTTCACAGAACTTTCTGCAGGAGGACTAATGGCTGTAAGATTTATGGCTCGGTAAAGCTGTCCTGCAACTCACCCTTTCTATTTTGCAAATGCCAGGTCAAAAAAGTCACTTGTCTTTGCAACTATATATTAGATTGTAAGCTTTGGTTCTTAGGGGATCATCCTACTTAAGCCAGCGCTATGTATAATTCAACAAGTTTTTCTGTATTTGTTAGTGTTGGTGATGACAAATATCTGTAGCACAGCAGTGCTGTATACTGTAATGGGTTTTTCATGATGTCTTTGCCATGAACATTTCCATTAGGAGAGCAGAAATTCTCCATGTCTATTCAGAATCTCACACCTGCATGCCTTTCCAAGTAATTGCTTCATGTATATTGTACATCCATCTATCTATCTATCTATCTATCTATCTATCTATCTATCTATCTATATGTCCCTATCTGTCTCTTTGTCTGTCTCTATCTTTCTGTTTTTGGTTGTCCGTTTTCATTTGGTTCACTTACGGAAAGCTGCAGTTAGCATTACTCCATATTACTTTTAAATCTACAAAAACATTTTGTCTCTCTCTATCTCTCTCTCGCCCTGTCTAGGTTTGTCTGTTTTAAATATAGTTCTATCGCTTTATCTAATATTTGGTTCACTTATGGAAAGCTGCACAAAGCATATAAGCATTCCTCCATTGTGTCCTCACTGTCAGGCGAAAATGACTTTTAAACCTACAAAAACTATTTGTGATTGGTACAATTTCTACTTCTCATTCAACACGGCAGTTTTATCAGCTTGCGTGTTGGATGATCAAAGGTTTGGTGCCTGTATCTTTCACTTTGAAGTAGGTGTTTGCCTCATCATTTATGAATGACCTGGTTATAAACAGAAGGGTTCAACTCGTCTTGCCTTTCCTAAAGTGTATCCTAAAGCAGGTTTTTTTCTGGGGAACAAAGTTATTGCTGTGAATTAGCTTTGCATGAACATATATACATATACACATATACACATATACACATATACACATATATACATATATACATATATACATATACACATATATACTTATATATATGGTGAGTAAGGAGACCCACCCATAACAGCATTAGTACCAACTGTTGGCCCGGACCTGCAGCTTGAGAAACCCTATCTTTCCAGCACTGAAGCAACGAGACCATAAGTGTTGTAATTTTTAGCTTTGTTTCAAGTTACAGAACCTAATTTGTTATTATCTTTTAAATCTCTTTGTAATTAAACATTTCAGTTTAAAAGTCTTCCCCCAACGCTGTCTGACAACCTCAGATTCTCATTAAACACGAGTTAAAATTTAACATTACAGCTGTAGTGGGTAGTTAGCCCATTCTCACTTGTAAATAAACTGCTGAGTGTACAACAATCTAATCTCTTGAAGATAAGGTGGCCAAGAACTTCCAAGCTGTGACAAAACTCCCGCAATTTGGCTCTATGCGAAGTCTATGGGAAAGCCGGTGTTTAAAGGGATATTATCATTAAAAAAAACAGCAGCCTCATATAACTATTGGGGTACATTGCAGCTCTACATACTTTCTGTATTAACCCTTTTACTGCCAGCCATTTTGGTCAAAGCGGAACTTGTATTGCCAGACAGTTTTTGAACATTTTGCACTGTTTCACTTTAGGGGCCTTTCCTCGGGGGGACTTTTAGTTTACCAAGGAAAACAATATATCGTTTTTTTCAGAACAACCTAAGCTTTCAAAATATGGTAGAATTTTTGTGTAATTCCAATTCTGTAACAAGATATAGGCTTCTAAATGTCTAAAAATGCAAAAAAAATCAAATTTTCCATAATATAATCACACATACTAGAAACAAAAATTATTTTATGCACGAATATACAACTGATTTGGAAAGTCCCATGTCTCCTGAACGTGCCAATACCAAATATATATAGTTTTATGGAGATTTCTCACTTGTATAGGTCAAAAACTCCCAGCAGTACACTACCAAATTCCCAAAGCACTGCTCCAAAAAAACTGCATACTTTGGATTTCAAGGCCAAAATTCCACTAACAGAAGGTTTATCCCAGAAAATTGTACATTTTTGGAAAGAACTGATTCTGGGGAATACAGAATAGGCACAACTGTCTGTCTACTCCAAACTATCAAGTCGCAATGCTTTCCTAAAGTTATTGGTTTTTATCAAAATTTGTGATTTTTTTTAAAAATCGCTTCAAAGCTTCTAGTCTATAGTATCTTATCTCCTACAGGTCATAAAGTAACCAAATAAAACACCCTAAATATGAATGCCTGGGGTCCACTGAACAGTTTGATGCCCAATATGTATAGGTTTACCTAAGTATGTGGCATGTAGGGGCCCCAATGTGAACATACCCCATATGAACTGTCATTTCTGTCATTTCAGCTTCTGCAAAATCAACACATTTACATCATTATATGTGGGATGAAGCTAGTAAAAAGTACGCTCACCCCAGAAAGTCATATATTTTTGGAAAGTACACATTCCCCCGAATCTAAAATGGGTACCCATGTCTTTCTACTCCAAAGTACCAAGCCGCACAGCTTTTCTAAAGTTAGCAATTTTGATGACATTTCCAAAAATCCCCTCAAAGCTTCCACTTTGAAGCATCTTATCTCCCACATAGCATTAGGTACCAAGATAAAACACCCTGAATTTGAACGCCAGGGGTCCACTGAACAGTTTGATGCCCAATATGTATAGGTTTACCTAAGTATGTGGCATGTAGGGGCCCCAATGTGAACATACCCCCATATGAACTGTCATTTCTGTCATTTCAGCTCCTGCAAAATCAACACATTTACATTATTATATGTGGGATAAAGCTACAAAAAAGTACGCTCACCCCAGAAAGTCATATATTTTTGGAAAGTACACATTCCCCCGAATCTAAAATGGGTACCCATGTCTTTCTACTCCAAAGTACCAAGCCGCACAGCTTTTCTAAAGTTAGCAATTTTGATGACATTTCCAAAAATCCCCTCAAAGCTTCCATTTTGAAGCATCTTATCTCCCACATAGCATTAGGTACCAAGATAAAACACCCTGAATTTGAACACCAGGGGTCCACTGAACAGTTTGATGCCCAATATGTATAGGTTTACCCAAGTATGTGGCATGTAGGGGCCCGAATGTGAACATACCCCCATATATACTGTCATTTCTGTCATTTCAGCTTCTGCAAAATCAACACATTTACATCATTATATGTGGGATAAAGCTAGTAAAAAGGATGCTCACCCCAGAAAGTCATATATTTTTGGAAAGTACACATTCCCCCGAATCTAAAATGGGTACCTATGTCTTTCTACTCCAAAGTACCAAGCCGCACAGCTTTTCTAAAGTTAGCAATTTTGATGACATTTCCAAAAATCCCCTCAAAGCTTCCACTTTGAAGCATCTTATCTCCCACATAGCATTAGGTACCAAGATAAAACACCCTGAATTTGAACGCCAGGGGTCCACTGAACAGTTTGATGCCCAATATGTATAGGTTTACCTAAGTATGTGGCATGTAGGGGCCCCAATGTGAACATACCCCCATATGAACTGTCATTTCTGTCATTTCAGCTCCTGCAAAATCAACACATTTACATCATTATATGTGGGATAAAGCTACAAAAAAGTATGCTCACCCCAGAAAGTCATATATTTTTGGAAAGTACACATTCCCCCGAATCTAAAATGGGTACCTATGTCTTTCTACTCCAAAGTACCAAGCCGCACAGCTTTTCTAAAGTTAGCAATTTTGATGACATTTCCAAAAATCCCCTCAAAGCTTCCACTTTGAAGCATCTTATCTCCCACATAGCATTAGGTACCAAGATAAAACACCCTGAATTTGAACGCCAGGGGTCCACTGAACAGTTTGATGCCCAATATGTATAGGTTTACCTAAGTATGTGGCATGTAGGGGCCCCAATGTGAACATACCCCCATATATACTGTCATTTCTGTCATTTCAGCTCCTGCAAAATCAACACATTTACATCATTATATGTGGGATAAAGCTACAAAAAAGTATGCTCACCCCAGAAAGTCATATATTTTTGGAAAGTACACATTCCCCCGAATCTAAAATGGGTACCCATGTCTTTCTACTCCAAAGTACCAAGCCGCACAGCTTTTCTAAAGTTAGCAATTTTGATGACATTTCCAAAAATCCCCTCAAAGCTTCCACTTTGAAGCATCTTATCTCCCACATAGCATTAGGTACCAAGATAAAACACCCTGAATTTGAACACCAGGGGTCCACTGAACAGTTTGATGCCCAATATGTATAGGTTTACCCAAGTATGTGGCATGTAGGGGCCCGAATGTGAACATACCCCCATATATACTGTCATTTCTGTCATTTCAGCTCCTGCAAAATCAACACATTTACATCATTATATGTGAGATAAAGCTACAAAAAAGTACGCTCACCCCAGAAAGCCATATATTTTTGGAAAGTACACATTCCCCCGAATCTAAAATGGGTACCCATGTCTTTCTACTCCAAAGTACCAAGCCGCACAGCTTTTCTAAAGTTAGCAATTTTGATGACATTTCCAAAAATCCCCTCAAAGCTTCCATTTTGAAGCATCTTATCTCCCACATAGCATTAGGTACCAAGATAAAACACCCTGAATTTGAACGCCAGGGGTCCACTGAACAGTTTGATGCCCAATATGTATAGGTTTACCTAAGTATGTGGCATGTAGGGGCCCCAATGTGAACATACCCCCATATATACTGTCATTTCTGTCATTTCAGCTCATGCAAAATCAACACATTTACATCATTATATGTGGGATAAAGCTACAAAAAAGTACGCTCACCCCAGAAAGTCATATATTTTTGGAAAGTACACATTCCCCCGAATCTAAAATGGGTACCCATGTCTTTCTACTCCAAAGTACCAAGCCGCACAGCTTTTCTAAAGTTAGCAATTTTGATGACATTTCCAAAAATCCCCTCAAAGCTTCCACTTTGCAGCATCTTATCTCCCACATAGTGTTAGGTACCAAGATAAAACACCCTAAATATGAACGCCAGGGGTCCACTGAACAGTTTGATGCCCAATATGTATAGGTTTACCTAAGTATGTGGCATGTAGGGGCCCCAATGGGAACATACCCCCATATGATCTATCATTTCAGCTCCTGCAAAATCAACACATTTACATCCTTTATGTGGGATAATGCTACAAAAAAAGTACATTCACCCCAGAAAGCCATATATTTTTGGAAAATACACATCCCCCCGAATCTATAATGGGTAAATATTTCTTATTGCTACAAAGTACCAAGCTGTAAAGCTTTCCTAAGTTTGCAGATTTATATGACATTTTCGAAAATCGCATAAAAATGTTGCAATTTGCCGCATTTATCTCTCACAATTTCTTGATAAAGATCAGATAAAGACAAATCACCCCAAAAAGGAACACCAGAGGTCTACTGAACAGTTTGATGCCCAATATGCATAGATATACCAAAGTCTGCGGTATGTACTGAACCCTAAATGAAAATAGCGCATAAGGATTTCTCGCCTGCCAGCTCAGCTTTTGCACACAGAGCCCCCTGTCAGTGTATTATGTGCCAAAACTTCCCCTAACTATACAGATCCCCCACAAAACCATATATTTTTGGAAAGTACACATTCTGACAAATCCAACAAGGGTAAAGAGTCCTTTCTACACCAAAGTACCAATCTGCAGAGCTTTCCTAAAGTTATTGGTTTTTATGACATTTCAGAAAATCGCCTAAAAATGTTGCAATTTGTCGCATTTATCTCACACAATTTCTTGCGTACAAAGGCAAGTCACCCCAAATAGGAACACCAGAGGCCTACTGAACAGTTTGATGCCCAATATGCATAGATATACCAAAGTCTGCAGTATGTACTGAACCCTAAATGAAAATAGCGCATAAGGATTTCTCGCCTGCCAGCTCAGCTTTTGCACACAGAGCCCCCTGTCAGTGTATTATGTGCCAAAACTTCCCCTAACTATACAGAGACCCCCACAAAACCATATATTTTTGGAAAGTACACATTCTGACAAATCCAACAAAGGTAAAGAGTCCTTTCTACACCAAAGTACCAAGCCGCAAAGCTTTCCTAAAGTTATCGGTTTTTATGACATTTCAGAAAATCGCCTAAAAATGTTGCAATTTGCCGCATTTATCTCACACAATTTCTTGCGTACAAAGGCAAGTCACCCCAAATAGGAACACCAGAGGCCTACTGAACAGTTTGATGCCCAATATGCATAGATATACCAAAGTCTGCAGTATGTACTGAACCCTAAATGAAAATAGCGCATAAGGATTTCTCGCCTGCCAGCTCAGCTTTTGCACACAGAGCCCCCTGTCAGTGTATTATGTGCCAAAACTTCCCCTAACTATACAGAGACCCCCACAAAACCATATATTTTTGGAAAGTACACATTCTGACAAATCCAACAAGGGTAAAGAGTCCTTTCTACACCAAAGTACCAAGCCGCAAAGCTTTCCTAAAGTTATCGGTTTTTATGAGATTTCAGAAAATCGCCTAAAAATGTTGCAATTTGCCGCATTTATCTCACACAATTTCTTGCGTACAAAGGCAAGTCACCCCAAATAGGAACACCAGAGGCCTACTGAACAGTTTGATGCCCAATATGCATAGATATACCAAAGTCTGCGGTATGTACTGAACCCAAAATGAAAATAGCGCATAAGGATTTCTCGCCTGCCAGCTCAGCTTTTGCACACAGAGCCCCCTGTCAGTGTATTATGTGCAGTAACCCCCCCTAACTATACAGTGACCCCCAGAAAACCATATATTTTTGGAAAGTACACATTCTGATGAATTCAAAATAGGTAAAGTTATTTTTGTACACCAAAGTTACACCTGGCAAAGCTACGCTAAAAACAGATCAGGAACACTTATATAGGGATAAAATGTGATAAAACCACAAAAATTGTGCAAATCAGTGAAACAACAAAATAAGTTACATGACAGTGTAATTAGTGGCCAGAATATCTGATCCAATAGTTACGCTGTCAAAATAAACAGTTTTTAGGTAAAAGAAAATAAAAACAAAGTGGTAAAATGAAAAAAAAAAAAAAAAAAAGCAAAACAAAAAAAAACCAAAGTGTTTGTGTATACATGTGTGTACATGTGTAAAAGTTGTGTGATAGTGTGTAAGTGTGTATATGAGTGTAAATAAGTGTATAAAAGTGTGAAAAATGAAAAAAAAAAAAAAAAAAAAATAAAAAATAAAAAAATGCTAAAATGTGTGCTGTAAGTGTGTGTAAATGTATGTAAGTGTGTATAAATGTATGTAAATGTGTGTATAAGTGTGTAAAAGTGTGTAAATGCAATAAAAAAAAAAAGTCCTTACCTGTTCCTGAAGACCGATCGCCTCCTTCCTCATTTGGGCCGGCGCTGGGGGAGAGGGAGGAAGCAGGAAGCAGCAGATGCGATGCGATCGCATCTGCTGCTTCCTGGAGGGTCCTGCGAGCGATCGGCTCGCAGGACCCTGATGACAGCCCCCCTGGCACATTGCCCAGGGGGGCTGTCATTGTTAGAAGCCCTCTGCAGCGGCGGCACATGCCGCCGCTGCAGAGGGCAGCGCTTAAACGCCAACGACGTATGAGACACGTCGTTGGCGTTTAAGCCCTTTTACTGCCATCACGTATGCCATACGTGCTTGGCAGTAAAAGAGTTAAAGGGTAATTTGACCTTGAATTTTTTTTATAGTATGTTATAGAACAAACTATACTATAAAACCTTTCAATTGACCTTCATTATTTATTTTGGATATTTTTTTACATTATATTAGGTGTCCCATTCTCTTTCCAGCAAATAGGAAGCTTAAGGTTTATTGTTATGCTTGTTTTGTATTGCTTATTTTACTTTTCAGCCCATCTGCATTTCACCTTCCATTTTGATTGCAAACTTCTTCCCTGGTTGCTAGGGTAATTAACCTCTAAGAACCAGGTAATCCTAAGCCTGAGAGCTGCAGAACAAAAATAATTCATAATTAAAACAAAAATTAAAAATAAATAATGCAGTTTGTCTGTATCTATATATACTAAATGGCTGAATAGTGGCACAATGGTTAGCACTGCTGCCATGCATATGTTCAGTTCCATCCAGTAACTGCACATATGCACAGTGTGTATGAATGCAGTAGGGACTTGATTGTAAGCTCTGCTGGGGTAGGGACTGATGTATGTTCTCTGTACAAGTTAAAGATAACATTACCAGAGTATACTTTTCCAACTAGTAATCATTAGTATCTACTGCTGAAAAAGCAAAACATCTAATAAAGGAAAACTATACCCCCAAACAATGTAGGTCTTTTAAAAATATATTGCATAATCAAGCTCATATGTAAAATCCTGCTTAATCTAAATAAACCATTTTCATAAATACACACTACTAAAAAAGTATGTGCTATTGGGTAATCCTAAATAGAAAATTGCCATTTTAAGAATTAAGGGCCGCCTCCTGGATCATATGATTCACTGTGCACACAAACAAGCCAAGGCACACATACATGCTAGGCCACATCAGCCAATTAATAGACAGAGCTTTGTCTTTTATTTCCACACTTCTTCCTGTTACAGTTAGAGCTGAATTATTTCTGGTCATGTGATCTCTGAGGGAGCACACAGATCACCACAAAATGGTGGATCAAGAGAAAGGATATGAAAGGGCAATATTTACTGATATATATATTTTCCATTTTGATGAGATTATGTAATACGTTATATTATGTTAAGTAACCAATCTGTTGGTTATGTATTCATTCTGGGGGTATAGTTTTCCTTTAAATAAAAATACAATCATTTTTTATCTTTAAATGGGTAAGGGAGTATTTAAACATCCAGACGACTGTCTCCATAAAAGCATGAAAGCTGATTACTCTTGACTGTGCTAGGGAAAAAATCACAGATAAAGGAATCCCTGAAAATGATTTTGACTTATTAAGTAAAATTAGGTCTAAGTTTGATTTAAGTTAATGCTTTTCCTTTAATGTTACATTGCTTGCAGCTGCGAAATGTAGCCTATGTTATGATGTTCTTGTTTAATTCCCATGCTATTTGAGTTATTTAATCAAAAAATTGATGGATTTCCCCCCCCCCCCTTTTTTTCCCCGCAGGGTTTTCTGAGTTGTCCTTTTTGGGTTGAGGCTTGGAGGAGCCTCTCCTTACCCTCCTGCACACAAAACCAGCTATGGACCCAAACGGGTGGAGTGAAGCCGGGAGCCCGGCGGAGAGCACAGGCGACTTGGGAGATTCCATGGAAAAGAGTTTGGACAATGATGCAGAAGGCGTGTGGAGTCCTGATATAGAGCAGAGCTTTCAGGAAGCCTTGGCCATTTACCCACCGTGTGGAAGGCGCAAAATTATCTTGTCAGATGAAGGCAAAATGTATGGTAAGTTGTGACAGCGTTGGTATATTATATAATTTTCCTTGAGGGCAGTGGCGTATGGGAGGATTGGAGTCTTTTGTCGACCCCAACAGTTTGTTGGTGCGGGGACAACATTTCTAATATTCCCTTCCATTCATTTGAGTGGAGGATGCTTTCATTTACAATTACATGTGTCACTTGAAAACAAACAATTATTCTCAAATAGAGAAACTAATTTCCCTCTTCCAATCTAGAGCTTGCAATCTTATTCCTTGTGCCTGAGGATCTAATAGAAAGTGACTTACTCAAGAGATCAACCCCAGGCCTCCTTTTTACTAGAGCTGTGTTGCAAACCGTCACTTATTTACTGTGGCACCAAGTGGCATTTATATAGGCGCAACTAAATAACGAGTAATATGTTTTGATTTGCCCCATTCCTCCTTGGAGTGCATGCCTTCCTTCCACTTCAGTAGGTTTCAAATGACCTAATTATATGAGTGCAAGCAGTAGTTAGGAGAAAACTACTCTTTCAACATAATATATCCTGCATTTCATTTGTCTATTTTGTCCATACCATTCCCATACGTACACACACACATATATATATTACCCAGTCTCTGAGCCTTATGAGTGTTTCCCTGCATAAGGAAGTTACTATTCACATGCAAGGCCGTTTAATAGACTGTGCCAGAGGGTGGTCTGGGAGCTCAACATCTTATTTGAGGAGACACTTTGTGGTCTCAAAGGGAATGTTTTTATGGAGTGTTGTCAGGCAGTAAAGCCCAGAAGTACGTGATTTCATGTCTGGCCACAGTGGGGCTTTAGTTAATGGTTCACAAGATGAGCTAACCTTTTTCTTATGATAGGATGGATGGTTTGTAGGAGGCCTCTCTACTTTGTGAGGAGACCAACTTTCCTAATTTGTAACTGCTAAGAATAAGGAGCACCAGTTATAATTGTTATTATAATGCCTTTATTCTGGTAAGCCAATCTGGATAGTAACATAATAGAGGCCACCGGCCATATACGCACTGAAATTATCGTACAATATTTGGTGCATGTATGGTGGGTTGACGAGGTAACTGATATTGGCAGAAGCCTTGGATATTGTTAGTCTCGTCGATTGGTCAGGGTGGATAATTTTGATCAAGCAATAGCAATAGGTTAATACTGAATCTTTAGATAGCATACAATTTAGTTGTTTCTACCAGAATCTGATGATTCAGCTCTTAACGTTATTTGAATGGACGTTATTGTAACATGTATAGCCACATTTAAGCTGGCCATACACGTGGCGATCTGACGATGTTTCGTGCGACCGTCGGTCACACGAAACATCGTCAGATCCGCCACACACCATTCAGGGCTGAATCGGCAGGTAAGGAGGTAGAAACAATAGGATTTCTACCTCCTTCTGCCGATTCAGCGCTGAAGGGAGATTTTGGTCAGGCGCCTTCTATGGCGCCCGATCAAAATTTTCAAACTGGTCCGATCGGCAAGTCGGCCGATATCAGCAGCTTCCTGCGATATCGGTCGACTCGCCGACATACCATACACGCACCGAATATCATACAAAACGAGGTTTCGTACGATATTATCGGTGCGTGTATGGCCACCTTTAGTCTGATGGCACATGGGGCCCCATTCAGCCAACTAGGAAGCATCAGAAAGCATCTGCCCTGTCCTTGGCTGCACTAGTATTGATCCCATCCACGTCAAGAGAGGTGGCAAGAGGAGTATTTAGGCAATTTTGGCCCTATAACCAAACAATCGAATTGCAACAGGTATAGGAACCGTCGCAACGAGGAGTGCATGAATGAGCTGATGCGGTTCTTGACCTGCCAGAAAAATATAAGCTGCTAAATCGGTATGGAGAAATCAAATCGGCAGCTTAAATCTGCCAGTGTATGACCTTTACTGCTTATTATATAGAAACACTTGTCATCCCTGATTTATAGTTCAATTCCAATCATTTAGGTTGACACTACTGCCCCAAGGTTCTATACATGCTCAAATGGTCAAGCCAGACCAAAATGAATGGCTAAAGAGACCTTCTTGTTACCTACATGCGTCATTTACTAAAGATGCAGGAATATATAACTGAAAGATTGGACCAAAGGCCCCATGTGTGATAATTGGGATAATCAAATGGCTAAATAAGCCAAGGAATTATGGCATACTTTAAAGACAATTGAAACAGGCCCTTGACTTATGTGAGTTAGTGGCCATATTGTGTTTAGCAGTAACATCTGTAGTATTGGTGGGGCCCAGGACAAACCAACTTTGCAGGGTCCCATTATTTACATAAAACTATGACTGTTTAGGACTGCATCCATCCACTGTTATGAAAGTGAAACTCCCAGCACCCACTGACAGCCTAAGGTGGACAGTTGCCACTTTGCCCCTACTGTCTCCATCTTGCTCTACAATATCAGGGATTTCTACGCATGCTGTAGGCGGGTGTTGCTATATGTGTGTTTTAGGGCAGTCACCCCTTGCTGCATTCATCTAAATACAACTCTGGCCTTGCTAAACATGTACTGTCATGTATTTACTGCCCCTTTCTACAGCTTGGCTTTGTTTGAGCTACCTGTTCATATCAGTAACCGTGTGTATCCCTGTAGATTAATATACACTCCAGAGCTTTCCTGTGATTATCTGCTATGCTGGGAGATTTGTTATACAATGAATTGCTTTGTTTCAGGAGCTGCTCAGTTCCTGGTAATTCGGAAAAGAAAAATCACCCAGCTTAATATATAGATTTTGTCTGGACTCCAAGTCCAGGGAGTAAAATGGTACTTAGGGCAGGATTTCTGGTATTTAACTCTGTAGCAGTGACCTTAACCTCTGGTTTCCCAGCTGCTACTGAACTACAGCTCTCAGAATTCAAATCGCAGCTCTTTGGTGTCATTGGAATGTTGGGAGTTGAAGTTCAGAAGCAGCTGGAGAGCTCAGCTTCCTGCCCCAGGTGGATACCTACCTCTTTCAGATCAATGCCTTGTGGTGCCAGCTGTAGCCATGTGGTTCCTTACTGTAGGAAAAGGAAATCAAATCTGTGTCAATGACATTATAAACTACAACTAGTAGCTAGTTAGCCTACTGATTGTTTCCAGAGCTGTTTTGTAAATGAGCAAGGGGGTAATTACCCAGGGCCCACCAGGACGGGGGGGGGGGCAAACAACTATAAGCCCAACAGAAAAATTTGCACTGGACAGCCTTTTGATTTTTATAAAAAATCAGACAGGTGGAACATCTAGCTCTACCTATATTCTACCTGATGAGTAAGCCCAATCCTTTAGTTAAAGGTATGGGATTTGTTATACAGAAACCAGTTGTCCAGATAGCTCAGAAATACAGCAAGGTTAAGTAAGAAAAACAGTTCCTCACCTGCGTTTTTTTGTTATGTAATAATAAGAAATTGACTGTATATGATAACTAAGCCATGTTCATAGAAAACAATGACTGTATCTGATTTAAATGTTTTGTATTGATTGGCCACATTATTGTTCAGGTTTGACAAGGCTCAAACCCCAACACGCACTTGAGACCCAAACAGCCCTAATAAAAACCGCATTTTTCGGGTCAAAACCAGACAGGTGGCAACACTACCCAGCAGTACTGTTATATTGCTTCTTGTGTACAAGAGTAGGGAGGCTGTGACTCTCTCTGTCCTACAGATTGCTGCCCTCCTTTTACTCAGTAACAGTAATAACCTGTCCTGCAGGAAGCAGCCCCCTCCCACTCCATGGCCTCTTTTCCTTTGTTACACCCGGAGTATGTTTGCTGCCCTTTGTGAGTCTAGTGGGTATTTTTCCCTTTAAGAGCTCTTCCCCCACCCTGCACCCTCCTTGTCTGTTTAGTCATCGTTTCCTTATCACTGGCTAGTTTGTTTGCTCTTTTCTCTGTTCACCTCATCCTCACTGACAGCTTCCCTCCAATTCTCCTTCACCCACTGACTCCCTCACTGACTTTCTATGCATGATAAAGGCATGTTATACAGGAAGAGCCCATTGCCTGCCTGGCCTGCAAACTTCCCTACACCTGGAATGGATGTACCCGGTGGTGGAGTTGCTGTTTATTGGTGTCTGGTCGGACCAGCCTTGGAGAATTACTTTTGTTGTGTAATATCCTTATAAGTTCTCTCTCCTCCCACCAATCCGCTCCCTTTCCCCCTGCCTTTCTAGGGGGTCTATGATTCCTGTAAATCGAGCACTCTGCAAGGTCACATGGAAAGAAGACACCAGCGGGGGAGGAGGAGGAGGGGGGGAAGGGTAGGCAGACTGGAGAAGGAGGGGGAAGTAGGGTAGAGGGGGTGATACATGAAATCTGATCCAGGACTCTGCCTGGCAGGACAAGCTCCAGTGTGTTTGGAAGGATAGGTGGGGGGGGGGGGGGGGGGGGGAGTAACCCATACACAGGCCTGAGCTGTTACAAGACAGTCCCATAATGAAGGTTTTCTCTCTCTCCTTGCATCATTAACCCTTTTTGTGCCACCGTCCTTAATGGTCTTCTTGTAAACGGCTTAGTTTTTGTCTCATTAGAGAGCAACTTTTTACACAGTTAAACATTTTTAACAATGTCTAAAGAATTAAGCACCACATAAAAGTTATCCCTCAAGTAACAAGTACTGATATTTTGCCTGAATTTATCGCCGAGCATCCTTTGCCCCAGTCAGACTGGATTTTTAATTTCTCTCAAAATAGCAAAGGAAAATGTGTGATAATTTTAGTCATAAACTACACGAGCCTACAGAGCTCAGTGTCATTTGTCATAGTATAGCTTGCTGGCATTTCTCAGTTAGTATGAAATAGATCAGTGGGCCTGTGTGCTTCCGCATCCTGTGACCATGGCTGTCCTTAACTGAGTTGGGGTCTGGGCAAAGCAGACATTGTGGAGCTCCCGTCCTTTGTATTAGTTAGAATTATCTTACTAAACCCCCCAGTACCCTGCTAGCCTTTGGTTCTTGGTTGGGAATGGGAGTTGTACCTCAACAACTGAAGGGCTGCACGTTGGCCAACTGTGAAATAAAAAACATTTTGCTTTTCTTTAGTCCTCCCTTGCCCAATTACCCTCTGTAATAGCCCAGTCACCTATTGTCAATAAAGCACTGAAACAAACCCAGATATATCCTAATATACCACAGAAAGATTCAGAACTTGGTATGTGAATGGGGCACTTAACCAGGGTAGAAAAGGGCATAGTTAGGGTGGAATTGGTTGTGGCCAAAGCAGACCCAGTGTACGAAATCACAGGGTTGTTATCTCCGCAACTGTCCATCTTGCTCTACTTTCCCCATCTTGCTTTGCTAAACTGACCAACCCCACTCTTCCCTCACAGGAACTCTGTTCCACCAAATAAGATTTCTACTGTCTGTTTCTCTGTCTCTCTAAGATGTGTACAGTTATTTTTTATATATCTGGCACAGTGATACTGGCTGGAAAAAAAAATTTAATCAACAATAAAAAATAATATATTATTCACTTCCTGAGGTTTTTACTTATTTTATCTGCTGCCAAACTGCCCAACATCTGCTTGGCCAGCTCTATGGCAGGTTAAACATACATCCAGTGTCTGGTAAAAACAAGCCCCTTTAAGTCACAAGTCTGGATTATCCCATGTGACTGTGGATCTATATCTATTACCAGTTTGGAGTTCAGTTCATGTCTAAATGCCCTTTAAAAACCCACCGAATGTTGGCTCAGATGCCAGGAATTCCAGCATACTCAGCCCCATTTGCTCAGATTCATAGAATGGCTTTGGAGTGAGAGGAACATGTGGCTTCCAGATGAGCCCTTCCTCTGAGACACTCCATGAGGAAGGACGGGAAGATGGATGGTGACAGGAGGCAGAGAAGATCCACGCACACAGGGAACCATGTTTCTTAGGGGGCTCTCATTGTAATGACCTTGTCAGTGATTCCAGCGCTGAAACTTTCTCTTAAAGGAACAGTGTGCAAAAGACAAGTTGCCCTTAAGAGTTTTTAGCATTAACAAACATTTTGCTCATTCTGAACCTCAGCATTGCCTTTCCATGCAGCATTTACCTGTTACTGTTGGATTCCACGGTATAAGCACTGGTAGCCACAAGGCTCTACGGCGTAGGTAGCCTGTCTGGTGATTGGCTGCTTGTGATCTGCAATGCAAGCAACAAATTGCTGTCTGCCCAAGAAGTTGTCAGCTGGTCACCCTTTCATCAGCTGAAAGTGTACCAATCCGTTTTTCTTCAGAACCTACAAAACAAAAACTGTAGTACTGTGTTATCCAGTGTCAAAAATAATAATAAAAAAAACCCACAAATACAAGTGTATTGTAGAAATGATACCTATATTAGCTAATAATAAAAATACATTGCAAGCTTTCGGAGCTGACGAAGGGGCCTTAGAGCTCCGAAATCTTGCAATGTATTATTATTGTTAGCCAATATAGGTATCATTTCTACACTACTCTTGTATTTGTGTTTTTTTTTTGTTATTCTTCAGAAGCTAATAAGAGCCAACTGTTTGGTGATTACCAGTATGAGACATTTTGGGCCTATTCCAATTTGTTAAATTGCATCAGTGTGGTTACCAGAGTTGCGCCAAGTAGATTTGGCACCCAAGGCAATACCACTTGGCCCAGCACAGTACTAGATTGCCTGCGCCCTGCTTGAAACCCCCAACTCCACCCACTACTTCTGCTGCACACTTTCCTAGGCAGTTGATACCATCTCCACGCTCCCAGCCAACACTCCCCTCCTCACTAGTTTCTTACTTTGAAACTCAGAACTGCCCCCTCCCGACCAATGTGTCCTAGGCAAGTGCTTATCCTTTCTACCCATAGTTCTGACCCTGAAGGTTACACCAATTAGATTGTTGCTTTCGTTTTGTAGCTTTTAGCAGACTGATCAGGACTGATTGCTGGTTGGTTTCTATGAATAGGTGCACTGGTGCAGTTTAGCGCCCTTGGAAGCCAAGGAGCCTTTGTATATTTGTCTGTTTTAGAACATCTTGGTGTCTGACTCACACAGCTATTGAACTGAATACCGCACATCACAATGCATTTGGCTGGCCATTAAGTGCAGGTAGAATAATACAGCCTCTAGCAGCACTTTGTGTGCATTTTTTAGTGTAAGAATAGCTGGAAAATCATTTCTATTAGCATTTTCACAGGCATGGCAAGCATTTTCAGGCAAAGTTTTTAATGAATGAACCCCTAAAATGAAACTTTGTCATGAAAATGTAATTCTAAGCAACTGTTTTGTTACATTTGTTCAACATATCAGTGGGTTTAACGTTATTTTCAAAAGTAGTTCGAACTAAAAGCAGTATCTGTCTGCACAGCTGCTTCTGCCTGTTGAAACTATGTAGCAGAAGTCAGCCTTGCATGCTTCTTTACAGGTCTGGCTTCTGCTACATGGTTTTAAAAGTCAGAACCACCAGTGCAGAGATTTGAAAGGCTGACAAAAAACTGTGTAGATTTACAAATAACTTTGAAACCATTTACAATCTGCAGTGTATATTGTACATTTAAATTTAATCCAAAATGCCATGTATTATTATTATTCCTGATTTTCTCATTTCTATTGGAGTGGTGTTTTTGCATGTCTGCTAAACTTTAGCCCAGACACACCCTCACCTCTGTGTGCGGTTCTTTGTTTTGTTTTCATATATCTATTAAAATCCTTCTTACCCCCCACCCCCCTTCGGTCCCTGGTTCAGTCACTGTCACACAACAGCAGAGCCTCAGTGCAAACTCGGCACACCCTAAAACTGGCAGGTGCTGCCTTGGAACTGTTAAGCCCATGAATGCACAAGCGTGACCTTCGACCCCCAAAGCAGCTGTCATGCCTTTTTGCAGTTTCCTTTTAACACCATGGCATTGCGCTTTGCTTGAATTTCACTCCTTCCCCCCCAACTTCTCTATCCCACCACCCTATTTTTTCTTCCTTCCTTTCTCCGACAACTGTCTTTTGTAAAGGGGCATTAAATTGAAAATGCAAGTTGCTTAAATGTATATGAAAGGGAGTGTTGTTACATTCATAGATCCTTCTGTAACCCGATGGCATTCACATCAATGCCTATTGCCAGTCCTGTGCAGGCCCTCCAGCTGTTGGGCTGCTGGGATTGGGAGCTATACTTCAACAACACCTGGAAAGCTGCAGTGTGGGACATCCTAGATCACCGGTTAAGAGGATGAGACATGTTTTTATTGTTTTGTTTTTTTTTGCACGTTTTTACATATAAACAAAAACATTATGTTTAACAAAAAAGGAAAATAAAATAAAAGGAGCCATAGGTACTCAGAGCTAGTTTCAGCTAATACAGAAATCTGATCCTAATATATAGCAATTATTGTATATGAAAAAGAGCCTAATGTATATCCCCAGTCCAAGTCTCACAAGAAAATATCAGTGAAACACATCTTACCTACGAGTTCACTCCCATAGCTTAGGAAATTTTATACATACTCATAAAAGGGAGTGGTATTGGGAGGTTTTGCCAGGAGCTCATAGGGGGCACAGATATCCATTTGTTTTGGTACCTTATTTTGTATTTGTGCTATAGCACCTTCAAAGCTCCAAAGCACCACCTGCCATAGGTCTAAATAGCACACAAGTTAGGGAATGGGTAGCGGGCCGGAGCGGGGAAGCCAACATGCTTCATCTCTGGCCTAACACAGACAACCCTCTTTTCAAGGGGTAGCCGCAGTTTTCTGCTAACAGGAGCACTGGCCCAGGGTATCAAGTAGAGATGCACCGAATCCACTATTTTCTAATTCGTCCGAACCTGGTATGAATCCTTTGTAAAATATTCGCCGAATACCAAACAGCAAATTCAGATACAGAAGGGCTAAAGAGAACCAGGCTCACAGCGTGCAGCCCAAAGGAGTTCAACTTCACATGATTTTAAGGATTCGGATTCAGTTCAGCCAGGAGCGAGGATCCGCTAAAAAAAGACTGAATCCTCGCTCCTGGCTAAAAGGAGGTCAGCCATGTTGCTGAATCCTGAACCAAATCCTGGATTCGGTGCATCCCCTAGTATCAAGCGAGTACGAAAACTGGGGGGTGCTTAATATTTGGCACCCCCAAATGAATCTTTCCTTCTCCTTTAAGAGCACAATGAAGTTTGCAAAGCACAAATAACAAATTACTTCTTTTGGTCCTCCAGTTGGACATCCCTCTTTCTAAACAGTGAATATCCTCTGTATAATTAGAGTTTATTTTTTCCCTTTTCCCATTTATTCATATGGTTTTGGAAAATAAAAGGATTGGTAACTTGTTGGGGAGGATATTAATTGATCAGGGTTTACTTGCAGTGATGATTTTGGTTTCACAGTTGCTGCTCAGTTATGAAGGTCAAAACGTTGCAGCTCTGAGATATAGTCTGCATGAGTATGTACCATGTTATGTGCTCAAAACATTCTTCTCTGTCTCTGAATATTTACCTGTATACATATAGAAGGTATCTGCTCTGACAGCAATAAAACATCCTCTGACTCTCCTGGGGCAGTGTGGCTGCTTCCATGTTCTTCATATAGAAAAATTATTCCCCAAAAAGCTCCTGTCTGCTGTCCTGTATGGGGTAGACATTTAACTGCCGACAGGCTGCTCAGATGGGCAGGGGGCATTTAGTACAGCTTTCTGTGTCACAGTGTGACCCCTGCTGTGGTCGTTTTAGTTATTGATGTGGTCCAATATTTTGTCATTTTAATGCTCCAGGAATGTGCAATCTGAGATGCATTAGGGCTTATGGATTCCTTTACATCAGCTTATGTCCTTGCCAACACCTATAACTGTCACACACATAAGACCTAATTAATGAGATTTAAATGTCCCCCCCTGCCAAAAAATTATCAAATCCAGTAAAAAGGAGCTATAGGGCCCAAGTGGAGATTGAGCTCATCATCATACCCTGAGGCATTGCAAGTCTATTGCACTTATGTCTCTCTCTCCCCAGGATGCCAGTGTCTGTGGTTTGGGAAATAGTCTCCAAAACAATAAGCCCCCTGTTGACATTTAAGGCCTTTTGTGGCTTGTGGAAAAGTTCTGGTTTTATCTCGGTGTCTGTAAGGAGGGGAACATTTCTTTGTAATACATTCTAAAAATGGATCCTCCAGTTGCGCCGGAACGTAACCATAATATTTTTGTTAACTCATAAAAGCCAGCTGCATGGGGGTTAACAAGCTGCCACATTCCTATTGGTGCCCAAGTCAATCCGAATTCCTTATGTTGTTCTGGCCATGTATTTATAAAGCCACCGGTGGGCACACAAGGACTTTTTATTGTCACATGAAACCAGGTCCATTTTTCTGTGCCTTGGCCATCATTTACAAGTAATAATTTAATTACAAACCATGTTCTCTTATCTCAGACTGTTACAAGGATGAGAACATCAAAGAAAAATGTCTCTCTCTATGTGATGTCATGTTAGCAAGGATAGCAAGGAGCGCTGAGTAATTATTAAAGGAACATGGTGATAAATAAAAGGCATACTGTATTTGATCATAAAGAAAATGTCTTTGATTTCCTTTGATTCAAATTTAAAAGGCAAGGAAAGCCAAATGAATGTAAATATGGTTATTGTTTTTTTGCACTCTTTGGTCATACAGTGTAGCACTTATGAACGGCTACATGACTGTGGCAGGTTAGGAGTTAAGTGTACATGACAAACAGTTACAACGGGAAGATATGAATCACGCGTATGATTTCTAAAGGAGGTGGTTTCCTTGTTAAACTTGATGTGTGCATGTGAAAACACGCCCGGATAACATTTGCGCCGCTGTGATTTTTGGATATTCCAGTCCTGCTGGATTTGTACAGTATTGTGAGCAGCAACAAATTATAAAAAAATAAGCCATGTTTTCCCAACGGACCCCAATGGTTATTATGTGGGGTGGGAGGGGGGTTGGTCTGGCTATAAAAATACTGGACAGGTGCCCTTGGCTGCTAGCAGCTGCCCCAAGTCCGATGGACGTTACACATCAGGCGAGAGAAAAGCTGTTCCCTGACATTTGCTTCAGGCACAGTAAACCTATTATTGAAAGAGAGTGGCAGCTAAACGGAACCTGTTTCACCCTTTGTTGGAGGAATCATTATGTGCCCATGGTTTATTAACTCTTGCTCCCAGGACTTAACTGCTTGTGGTATAATGGGGCTGTAATGAAAGTGTCAACTTCTATATAGGATCACTTAGAGAATGGGTGAAAGTCATGCCTGGACTGGCAGTCTGTGGATTCAGGCAAATGCCAGAGGGGCTGCTGTAAGATGCCATAGACAGTCACTATTTATTGAGCTGGTGGGGGGCTGTTTGAGCTTCGTGTACTTGAAATGCCAGGGCCTATTTTGAATCCCAGTCTATACCTGGAAATAGGTACATATGCCTCAGCTCAGAAGCCCGGAGCTGGCAGTTTTAGCAGTAATATTACTGAAATAACTCCATTTGGGGCAAATATTTCTCATTTTACAATATACAGGTATCCGTGCTTAAAAACAGGATGCAGTTAGTTTTCTAACTGAAACTGGAATCAAGTTAATTTGAAATTAAATGGATGCCATCACTTCATGTCAAGTGTTGCTGTGTTGTTTGGTAACTCCATTAGTCTTAAATTGTAACCCAACATAAAGTCCCTGAAAACATCTGTTCTTGTAATAACAGGACCTATAGGGTTTTCTCTGGCACAGTGCCACCCATTATCAATCATAAGGTCAGCAGCGGTACAGTAGCTCAGTATATTGACACCTACTATACAGGAGGACCTTGAGAACTGAATTTGGGCTCTGAGGGTCTACATGAAACCTATACAGCTATAGATTTTTCATCCTGTGGAGCATTTGCCCATTGGTTTGGTTGGCCGTCATGCTGAGTAGATACTAGTGTCAGACAAACCTTTTCTGGTTACAGATTTATGTAGAAGTTGTGCTCTCAGAAGTTCTAGAAGTGTTAGAGGTCATTGAAGTTATGACCTTGGCTGAGCTATCCTTCTGAACTATTCTTAGTGTCACTCTTTCCTATTCTAATCCACAGACATGCCGGAACGTGTTCCATCCAGGGGTTTATGTTTGCCTTACAGCTTCAGTCCAGCATGAAGGGGGGTGTGGGGAAGGAAACTGACGACTAACTCTGTGACCACTGATTAATATATTGATATAATGACTGGATTATGAATGAATGTACATCTGGTACAATATAATTAAATTTCACAGTGCAAAGACTAGTACCTTATCCTCACTAGACTGTCAGCTCTTCATTCCAGGGTCTTTATAGCCATGTTCCTGCTGTTCTGTCCTGTTAGATGTTTATCAACTTCTCTATAAAAAAAACTCCTAAAATACCCGTCACCCCTGGTATTTACATTTGATCAAAAGACTTTAAAATATAATTTTGCCTGCATACTATTACTACTGCACGGTTTCACTCTAGTATAGTCTTAAATGTTGATTCTATTTTGAAAAGACTGTTTATATATCTTCACATATGAATCTATCAGTAATTGTCTTTATTCATAGCATATTTCTTCTTTTCAGTAAACCACAGGGCTCCAGCTTTCCCTTCGTAGTATGCTGTATTTTACATCAAATTAAAGGGAAACTTTACTTGCCAAGTAGAGATTTTTCAATAAGCATTTGTGTCAGCATTGTATCATGTGACTTGCTTATGGGCTGGGTAAGCTAATTGATTGGAGTATTAGGAATGAGTTTAGCTATAACTCAGCAGAGGGTGCACTTGGCTTAACAAATACATATAGGATAACTTATACTTTAGAATATGTTTTAATGAAATTTCATATAAAACTAGAATGACTACAGGGAGAGACAGGGTATTTTTTCCTGTATCAAGCAGGTACCACTTATAAAGAACCATCAGGATATATTATTCTGTCAGGAGGCCGATAGAACCCAGTTGTTCGGTCCATTGCTGCCATTTGCATGCGTCGGGACCTGTAGCAATTAGTATGTGTTTTGGCTAGCTGTACCGCACAGCTAATTGCCATCAAGTAGCCCAGGTGTGGCCGCACCCGCCCGTTCTGCCTGCAGCCACTGACATGCAATCTCTTCTCTCTTCAAACAAAAGATAATGCTGACCCAGGGACATTACTCGCCCCCACCCTGGGGCTTGGGAGGGAAGGTGTTTTGGAAACAGACAAAGTCTCTCTGACCCAGCAATTGAACTCATTGAATTGGCAGCAACTGTCTCCTGTGTTAACTTAACAAATGAACAAAAACAGACAGGATTGTTTGGGGTAAAACTGCTGCAGCTTTGACCCCCCCATCTCATTCCCAGGTCTGGTTTCCCACTTAGCCCCTTCCCCTACACTGAGGGTCCTATAACATGTAAAGTTAGATTGTACCCAGCCCACCGCACAGGGCCCCTCAGCTCTTTCATGTTATGACAACCTCTACTCATGGGACTGTGAGCACTATGTCATAAACCTCTATAGGGATTCCAGTACTCCTCATCCTGAAAATACTCTTATTATCTATAAGCTGTTTGGATAAACAGCAACACGGGAAGGTAGAGATTGATTGATAGAGTGAGAGAAAATAGTGAAGTCATGAAAGAGAGTAAAAGAAAGAAATGTGAGGGGGCTCTCAGTATTCAATTCCATTACAAAAAATGGGGATTATATTTACATGAAATAAAGGGTTAAGAATGCCTACGGCGTGGGAACGGTTTATGGTATCTCTGTATAGGCCGAGAGCGGTAGCCGTTAATTCTTCTATAGAATATGCCATGTTTGGCCTTGTTCAGCTGTTTATGCCCCCAGTGATATAAGAATGTGCTCCTCAGGCCTATAGGACATACTCCCAGCTAGCATGTTGTATTATACAACAATAGGAATTACAACAATAACACAAGGTTACAACAATAAACAATAAGGTTATGGAAAGCCAACCTAAAGGTGTCTATACACGGGCGGATTTTTTTATAAAAACAAAGGCAATTTCCACTATACATTCATAAAAATAATCAGTAACTGAAAATGCATTTATATTTTTATTTAAACATTTGTAAATGTTAATTTGATATTGACAGATTTTTTTCACCTTACTCATCTTCCGACTACTCATACTATTGCAACATCGGATCAGTCATCTGTCCTCCAGCCCAGGCTCTAGTTCCCAGTATGCCTTGCATGTTCTATGATAAACAGACCTGGTTTCTGATACATTGTTTCTGTAGTGTGGCAAACAGAGAAGGGCTAAACAAAGGGCAAATAGAAGCAGTTTTTAGTTGTGATTTCATGTTAAGGCTGATGTCCATGGAGAGATTGTTGCCATTGATAGATCTCTTCTACCGCTGGCGACTAATCTCTCCAAAATGCCTTTTGCAACAATACAGATCACTGGTGGAAAGGACTAGATGTTGCTTCGGTTTTCCAAAGTCGCACAAAGTTGCCTGCAAGAAGAAACTTTGCACTTTTTTGGAAAACTAAAGTCGCGAAAGATTCAGCAGCGATTCATATTGTTGCTGGTGGAAAGTCATTTTGGAGAGATTAGTCACCAGCGGTAGCAGAGATTTATCCTGGCTGACTAAATTGGACATCCCCCTCCTACTGTGCTTCTGGCAGGGACCATTAGGACACACCAACCCCTCATTTGAAATGCGGACAGGGACCTGAGAGGATCTATAGGGAGCTACAATAAAGGGGCTATTTTCACAGATAGTATTAATTTTTAGACCAATGTGAAACCAGCACCATAAACTATACATAACTGCCTACAAGATTAGAGATTGTTTTGTTTATCCTTATCAGCCTTCATAGGGGCTGAGAAAATTGTAGTCAGAACAGCGCAACCTAGTTGTAGTTTTGTTTTTAACAGAAAAGTATCTCTGTGGAACACCTATTTAGCCTTCCAGCTCTGATTGATTCCAGCCAGAGCATTATCTTCCCATGTCTGTGTAGGTTTCCCCTGGGTACCCCAGTTTCCTCCGGAAATACTGTATAGAGAGAAAGAACAACAGCGTCTGATGGGATTTGTGCCTCTTGCAGATTAGCAAGTTTAATTTCTATGATTTAGCCTCGCTTTTCATTTCAATGTAATTGCCTCCCAAAGTTGGTATGCTATGTAACCTAGTCAGTATTAGTGTTATATGTAACCTTGCACATTTGTTCTTTCTGTTTTACAAAGACCTTTCTACTGTTTCGTATTTTTAATTCTGCGTCCTTTATTTTGTCTCTTTCTGTGTTCCATTTCTTTCCTGTCCCCCTTTCCCTGTTTCACAGGCCGGAATGAGTTGATAGCCAGATACATAAAACTTCGAACAGGAAAGACACGTACTAGAAAACAGGTGAGAATAAAAAGAAAAACATCTATTGTACAGCACTGCGGAATTTATTGGTGCTTTATATTAGTATTATGGCTGCCAGTATAGAAATGCTCCCAGTAACAGGCCCGGGTCAGGGGGAGAGGAGGGCGCATGGTACCATAAGGATTAAGTCTGTTTATATGAGTCTGTTTACCTTATGTTCCCACTGGAAATCCCTATTTACATTCCTTAGAAAGCCCTTTACTGGAGAGGCACTGACTCTCGGTGGTGTAGAATGGTAATGCAACACATTTAGAATTGGTGCAAATTAAAATAGTCTCCTGCATTCCAGCATTCTTATTGGACAAATGCAGAAAGTGTTGATGGGGTGCTATACCCTGCATTGCATTATTGGGACAGATGTATATCTATTAACGCACTGTACACATCATAACCACACATAGTAACATACTCCTACTACTTGCTGTAGCCAGCTAGCCTGAAAGACAATGGCATCATGGGCAAGGCTGAAACTGTATACTAAACTATTAGCACCTTCACAAATGCACAGTGATAGAAAGCACTGGCTTAACTATAGAGGAAGCAGGCCCTGCAGCTAAGGGGTCCCCCACCCGCCTGATCAAGGGGTCTGCTTCCTCTATAGTTGCAAATACATCCCGCTCCCTAGCCACTCTCGTACTTGTGGGCAGGGAGCTGGGGATGTGAGGGACTTGAGCAGGCAGTGGGCACAGGTGGGGGGGGGGGGGGGCAAGTAGTTGCCCCTGTGCGCTGCTAGTTACACCACTGATAGAAAGTAATATTTGCATTTGTACATCTGGATGGGAGCTAGCATATATTGCATGGGTACAGACAGCTGACCCAGTCTTCCAGATTATGTTTATTAGTCTCTAGTATAACTTCTAGTAATGCTTATGGGAGAGAATCTCTGTTATATTTGTCCTCATTCCCTTCCCCAGGTGTCCAGCCACATACAAGTCCTAGCACGGAGGAAATCCCGCGAGATCCAGTCCAAGCTGAAGGTAAGTAAGGCGTATGTCTATCACATCTGCCAGCTGTGCCTCTTTGCTTGCGCTCGCTCTTTGCACCCCGGCCTTGCTTTCTGCCTCGCCGCAACTCAATGGCTGTGCTGTCACGGAGCTTTATTCAGTGGCAAAGTAGGGTTCAGAGCATCTCTATCAGCCCTCATTCATCATTTCATTGTGCTGCTTTGTCCCTAATGACCCTGGATGTGGATAATAAAGAAAGGCATTGATCATATGATTATTATAGTAAGCAAGTTGATTCTGAGTGGAAGAAAGAAATAATAGACCAGCCGGTGGTGCCGGTGGTGTCAGAGATACAGGTCCGTACTTCAGCGTGCAGCTGTCGCATCAGACTGGCCACTTGGCACAGCTACCAACAGAGGTGTTCTGTTATTAAGTTTTGTGTTTTTTGATACATGTCAAGGTAGGATTTAATTGGACTGGGTGATTTTGGTCAGTGTTCTCCTGAATCTCTGTGTATATAGGTGGGCCAAATTGAGCTGATCTATAGGTTCACTCCTCGTGCCAAAGATTGTATTAAATGATGTGGGGCCTGTGCAGAACTATCACCCAAGTAAAGAGTGATACAGTCCTTCTCCATTGGGATTTTCTGCCCTGCTCCATTAGTACTTATGCCCTTGTTATTCCTACTTGGCAGCAGTTTTTTTTAGCACTTTATGGCAAGGAATGGAGGAAACAGCTGTATAAAAGATGGCTTTCTCAGTCTGTTTGTATTAGGGATTATTTTTTACAAGGTAATACCCTACAGCTGCATATATTGCAAGCTGCAAGACATATTCAATATATATGGTTTATACTTTTAATTTGCCCTTAGTAGAAGGTGCCAGGATCCACTTACCCACCCTGCATTCTTCACTCTGTTCCATTCGCTGCTCCATTCAGCTCTACTCCATCTGCTCTCTCCGTTGCGTTGCCATGCTGACAAACTAAATCACCTCATAGGCTGTATTCTCTTCTGCCTATAAACTGACACAGGGCTCCTCTTATGGTTATTGCTTTGCTTGGCATATGTTACAGAACGGACTGTATCTGCGTTATACCTGCTTATATCAAACACGTGTATCTATACTGCGACACAGTTTGCCAGAGCAGCTTGTATTTATTAACCTTGCCCTAATGTGCCTGGGCTATACAACATCTCACTAAACTGGATGTAACCCTTTATAACCTTCTTTAGCCAATAGTAGTGCTGTTAATTCTGCTGAAGCCTACCCATGCTGCTATGGCATAAACAATAGAAAGTTACTCTTTTTCAGATAAGATAATTCCTGACTAAAGACTTCCCTTTCCACATAGCAGGCCTAATAGCTGATATAAACATATATCTGCAGGCTGAATTCTCTTTAAATATATAAATGTATAAATATTAACATCCTCAATGGAAGCTCCTGTTGGCCACAGAACTTCTTGATGGTGGGTTCCAACCAGCTGCAGTAAGCTGCATTGTGATTATAGCATTGGTAGCATTACTTACCCTCTAATTCATCTTTAATAATCCCCCCCCCCCCCCCCAGTTTATTTAATCTCTCTTGTCATCTCTTCTAAATGATTGTACATTAACTCTTTCTCACCCCGTGGTCAACAATAAATGATTTTGTAGAGTAACTGATAATAAAGCACATGTATTATTGATCTGATTCATATTTCCCTCTCCTCCCTTCTTTCTATTGTCCCCCCCTCCCCTCATTCACTACTGTTCCAACCTTCCTCCTTTCATCCTTTTTTTTTTTTTTTTAACCTCACTTGTGATTCCCCTTCACCCCCTTCCCTGTGGATTGCAACTTTCCTGTTCGCTGCTCTGGATGACAATGTCTTTGTGTCCAGGCTATGAACATGGTAAGTTGGCGTTTTGCACTACTCCATAACAGATTTAGTTTTATGTTTTGCCTAGGGTTGCCACCTCACCCCTTTAAAACTGGCCCCACTAAATCCACATCCTGCATGGCTAGTTAAAAATTAATTAATTTAGATGTCTGCTGCATGGCTGCACATAAATCAGTTCAGTCTGCAGCAGGCGTCTAAAGGTGCCCATACACCGATATCGCCAAGCGAGCAGATCTTCTCCCGATATCCCCCACCTATGGGTGGGCCAAACGATCGAATTATAATGGCGGGCATAGGCAAAGTCGGTCCGGGGACCGCATCAACAAGCCAATGCGGTCCCCGATCTGACTAGATTTTCTAACCTGCCCGATTGAGATCTGCCCGATTTCAGGCCAGATATCGGTCGGGCAGGCCCATCGGTAGTTCCCATACACGGGCTGATTAGCTACAATCAGCCCGTGTATGGGGACCTTAAATGTATTACTAATAAACCATGCAGGATGTATATTTCATGTGTGGATTTTCATATTAAAGGGGTAAGATGGCAACCCTAGTTATGCCCCGTGGTGCCATCTGTCAGGGTGTGTGTAGCTGCATTTTGTATGGCCCCCTTTGCTATGTTGACAGCCTGATTCTAGGCTATTTTATCTTGTGAAAAGGACACAAGGCCCAGCAATAGCACCAAAAGATAAATGGCCTATTTTTGAAATCAACAGGAAGCTACTGTCTGTCGATACTGGGGCATGTAGTTCATCTCAGCTGCAGGGCAATAAAACAGGGCTTTATCTGGCCAAACTAACTTATCCCCCAAAATAATCTGATTCCTATGGGTCCCTGTGCTCTATACAGTGGGTGGGTCTGCATGATCCCCTCTGAATTAAAATTTCCTGCTGTGGTATACCATAATAATGAATGGCGATATACACCCACTATTTAGTAATGAATGAAACTAATTCCAATGTACGTGGATAAAAGATATTTTTAGTTATTTTTCAGTTATGTGTAAATGTAATTGCTGTTGAAAGCAGCATCTCTTTCTCCCTTTCCTGGGTCTGACCCTTCAGTGTTTAAGAGTGAAAGCCTGCAATGCAGAGAATATAAACAGCTGCTTTACATAGCAGTTATGTTTACAAACTTATGAAAAATGTTAACGTATATTGGAAAGTTGCTTAGAATAACATTTTATGAAAGTGTTTGGGTGGAGATTCCCCTTTAAATCAAGGAGAGTAACTGGTTTTGTGTCCCTCGAGAAGGTGGTTAAGGAACTCTGATGTATATCATCTGAAAAATATGGCAAGAATGCATTTACAACCTGTCCCCTTTTCGTGTCTATATTTCACATACTGGGAAAAAACCATATCTCCCTCCCATAGATCTAATTGTCAGCTCCCAGAGCCCATTGTCATTTACTTTCGCTGCTGGCGTGACGTCGGCAAAAACATCAATGGTATTTAAAAAATGGTCTGGGGGCAGAACAAAAATTAAAATACAGCAGAGATGTGTCTGGCCGGAAGATTTATAGAGAAATGTTTTTCTGTAGTGTGATTTACAGATTGGTGCCTGCCGGGGGGACCAGCATAGCCCCTAGCATTGACTGTCCTCTATAGCAAGTCATCAGTTCTCGTGCGAGCAGCGTACGCTCTTGGGTTATATAAGTGTTCCAGCTCTTCGGGTGGGGGGGAGGATGGTGGTTATGGATGTCACTAGTGCTTGGCTGATTTTCCTAATTTGCTGAGTAATTTTAACAAGAAAAATGTCTAAAAGAACTTAAAAAGCACAGATTTTTTTCTCCATACTTTAAAAGTGGCCATACACGGTAAGATCTGCTTGTTTGGCAAATGAGTGGATCTTCTTCTCCCAATATGCCCACCCTAAGGCAAAACGAATGAATAAAACAACGGGCATAGGGGCCGTCAGACAGAGGACCACATCAATGAGCCGATGAGGTCCCCAATCCGGCGGGAAAACCAAACCTGCTAGATCGACACCTGGCCGTATTTTTGGCCAGATATCAATTGGGGAGGCCTGTTGGGAGCCCCATACACGGTAGTAAAACTACTGAATAGGACTTTTAATCAGCAGCTTAAATCTACCCTAGTATGGCCATCTAATAAAATATAATTTAAACATAAAATAAACCCAATAGGATTGGTTTGCCACCAGTAAGTATTTTATGTCTTAGTTGGGATTAAGTGCAAGCTACTGCTTTATTATTACATAGGATAAAGGAAATTTGTTTTAAAATTTTGGATTGCTTCATTAAAATGGAATCTAAGGGAGATGACCTTCCTTCTGATGCCTAAGAGAGGACATTTACACTAAATGTTTGGTTCGGTTCTGTGGCTAATGTATTTAGGGAACTAAGGAGAATGTAATAAAAGCTCCAAAGTTTGCTCCAGGTCTAATAACCCCGATGTTTGCTTTCCAGCAAGTGACCAGTAGAGGCTTCTCGCTGATTGGCTGATATAGGTTACTAGACCTGGTACAGGCTTTGTGATCTTTATATTTAACATCTTATTGTTCCTTTCTGTAGATCAGGGATCCCCAACCTTTTATAACCGTCAGCCACATTCAGATGAAAAAAGTTTTGGAGAGCAACACGCATGAAAAATGTTTGTGGAGGTGCTTATGAGCTATAATGAGGTGCTATAATTGGCTACTTAATAGCCCCTATGTTGACTGGAAGCGTACGGAAGGCTCTGTTTGGCAATTACACTGGTTTTTTATGCCATCAAAATTTGCCTCCTAACCAGAAATTCAAAAATAAGCCCCTGCTTTGAGGCCACTGAGAGCAAAATCCAAAGGGTTGACGAGCAACATGTTGCTCACGAGCCACTGGTTGGGGATCACTGCTGTAGATCATGAACTGCATCTTTGGTGATTCTGAGGATGCTGGGAGTTGTAGTGTGTGACATTTGAGGGGAGCATCCATTAAACTAATTTTATTTAATTGCCTGTTGCCCAGGACAAAATTTAAACCTGTGTCTGTGCTAAAGAGCGACTGTATTGTGGAGGACTTAGAGACTCAGGCAATACCCCTGGTAACATAAGCTTTAATAAAAAAAAGATCTGTGTAATGTGGGGGATGTGCAACCTGTAACTGTTGACTACAATTCCCAGCAATCCCCAGCAATCACCTCTCCCATCTTTTCCCAGATAACAGTGACAAGTCATATGTAAAACTCCAATTGGTGCAAGAAAATTAAACAATGTAAGCTAACATCCACATCCGCTGCCAGTAAGGGTTGCCAGCTCATCCCTTTAAAAGCACACACATTTATCATGCTGCATGGTTAATCAGCAGCTGAATTGATGCATGCTGCAGACTACACTGCAATTTATCTTGCAACTCTCTTGTTGCTGAACCACAGTGTTCTGCAGTGTCGGTCTGATCCTGATCGAAATGATATTCTGATTAGCCATTCGGCATGTTGAGTTTTAAAGGAGTGAGGTGGCATCCCTGGTGCCAGCTTCTTGCCCATCGTCAGGATCGAAATTGAGCAGGGTTTTGGCACATCTGGCCAGTCATGGGGAAAGGTGAGCACAACTGAAGGTAAATAAATATAAACTCTGTGTCCTTTCTCCCAAGCGCTGCTGGCAGATCCATCACATGGTAGCAAAGTGCGTCTGTGCCGGGGCAGAACTAATTGGTGACGTTAGTCATGGGAAATATCTGCTGAGACTTGTGTTAACTGTTTAATGTACAAAATGAGTGCAATCTAGCTCTGAATGCTTTGTGTCCTCTCTCGTCCCTTGTTTTATGATTAAAGTCATGTTGCTCCTATGGTCTTGTTACAGGATCAGGTAGCTAAGGATAAAGCTCTTCAGAGTATGGCCGCAATGTCCTCAGCACAGCTTATATCCGCCACAGCCATCCAGAACAAGCTGGGGGTGTCCAGCATCTCTCAGGCACCGTTCCCTCCCACTCCAGGGGTGAGTGACTTTCTTCTGATTTAATGGGTCAAGGAGGCCACTGCAACCAACCAGAGGTCTACTTCCTTTATTGTAACTGCAACAAACCTTTAAACGATTGGCCACTTATATTCTGCTGACCCAAAGCCTGACCAGAAGTTGCATTTTCCAGTTTTCTTCACTTCAGAAGTGGAGGAGATTTCTCTTGACTTGTGGGGAAGATACAGTGCAGCTGCATTGTACCTTTTTGACAGGTGGTAAAAGCGGTTTTGCAGGTGCACGGAGGCCGTAACTGTGGGAAAATATGCACATTTACCCCCCCGTGTGTTTATAAGTTCTCTCAAAATGCTTTTTGGTGCGCTACATTCAAGTTTGTATTGACTTAGCACTTAGCTGTGCATTTGGTGACAATTCAAGCACATCCCTAAACATTGGCAGAAAGACATAAGCCAAAGAATGCCCATGTGTACATAACCTAAAGAAAGTGTTCTTCCCACTACCCCGGCCTCCAGTCACTGAAGACATGATTTGTGTTGAAGTGGATTGTTGTATTCTCAGATCAGGCCTTCCTCGTATGCAACCGGTTTCTCACGCAATGATAAACTGCCCCTGACCTGTTTTTGCATTGCTACTATTTGGTTTTCTTAAAAGAAAACTTAAGACTAAAAAAAGAATATGCTGAGGAGTTCTGTTCTGTATTTCCTAAACGTAATGATCAGAGCTGCTGCCAGTGGCACTGCACATGCTCAGTGCACTCAGGGCTGCTGTGGAACAGTTATGCTTAGGGGTGTAGTTATATTTGTCATTGGGGTTAATGCAACACGACTGATGCTACAGGGCTGGTTATTAGTGATGCAATTATATATTATAATGTAACTTAGAACTGCCAAATTGGTTCAACAAGGCTAAGTCATAGAAGTGAAACTGAGCCCCCATAGCCCATTCATTTTGAAAATGAAGGACTCGGTTAATAAATATTAATAATGTAATGTAATGGTCAGTATCTGTTTTGTCACAAATGTCTCATTTTTTTTGTTTTCTTTTATTATTTATTCTAGACCCCAGACTTTTTCCAGTTCTGGCCAGGTGGTGGCCAGCCCCGACCAACACAGGAGTAAGTAGTCATCTAGAATTTATTTCTTACTCATTTGCCTTAAGCTGAATCTATTCTTACTCTTTCTAGTAACCTCTTTATGCAGCTCTTTTTGTCATATAGATTTATTAAATGTTTAGTTTAAGAGGCAGTATTTTTGCAGGTAAATAACATGTAATCTCTACTAAAGTAGGTAAGAAAACCCCAACATGCTAGAAGTTGTAGCCTACTGTTGTGCTTGCCTAGGGAATGGGCAGGGATTTTTAACTTTCTTTTTACAGAGCATTCAGACCACCTTGGTCAGAGGTCCTATGTATGTCTAACGGCACACAAAAACATAACATGAAAATACAAGTACAGGGCCTGTTATCCAGAATACACAGGACCTGGGGTTTTAAGGATCTTTCAATAATTTGGATTTCCATACCTTGAGTATACAAAAATAATTCAAATATTTACTAAACCCAATGGGATTGTTTTGCCCCCAATAAGGATTACAGAGAAAAAAGAAATCATTTTTAAAAATCTGAATTGTTTAAAATGGAGTCTATAGGAGATGGCCTTCCCCGTAATTCAGAACTTTTTGGATAGCGGGTTTCCAGATAATGGATCCTATATCTGTACAGAGACTTTGATGGACCTTTTGCCTGAAAATTCACTTGGGCACTTTTTTTGGATCAGAATCATGTGAAACCTGATTCACAAAAGAAGCAATGGGAGGGGAAAATGAAAGTGATTTTGGCTATTTTAATTTAGTTAAAAAAAAAAAACAACGGGTGAAATGTCCAGAACTGCTCCACGTGTTATTGTAAGGTTAATTATTGAAGGAAACAACTTCAAAATAAAACATAATTAATTGGCTATAGTTAGTAGCGATGCACTGAATCTAGTGAATGCTCCACAAAAGAATGGTCCGAAAATCAATCCAAATCATAATTTGCATGTTTAGAAATTAAAAACTGCATCATATCTGAACATAAATCATTGTTTTTGGTGGTCGTTTGGCTGAACATGAAGGTTTCTGAACCATCAAGTGGATTCAGTGCATCGCTATTATTCAGTAGCCACAACCTAACTAATCTGAAGTGCATGATGATAGAGAGGGGCTATTTTGGGATAGCAGTATCGCTTTAAGCATAAGGCCATAGGCTATATAAAGGAAGCAAGGAAAGTTATATAGAATTGCATGGCTTAGGTTTAATGTCCCTTTACAAGAACTGCCCTTATATTGTCTTCATTCTCTCCTCTTCCTTTCTGATTCACATTAACTGCTTCATGGGGAAAAAAGGACTGAAAGGTGACGTTTCTACCATTCATCTGTTCATGAGCTTATTTTTATTTTATTTCTGTATTATTTCTCTTAGCGTTAAGCCGTTTTCCCAGCCTCCATACCCCCTGCAGTCTGCTGCCCCCCCTCCTGCTGTACCAGGTATAAAAACAACATGTGACATTTGTTTCTTTTCTCACCCTTTCCGTTATGTTACTCATTTTTCTTTTATTACTCACTTGTTTTTTCTTTCTGTCCCTGCCATGTCTCGATTCTCTCTGTTGTGATTTAAAAACTTGAACTTTAAGCTGCCCAGAGCCTGTCAGCCTCTAACTAGAGTAACAGCAAGCCTGAAGCATTCCAGTTCTTGCTTCAAATTTATTTATACTAGATATACCATGACCTGGATGAATGAAAATCTTCATAGACATATTCCAGTTCTTGCTGAAGTGCAGCTGTATTCAGTTATTGTCTGATGTCCTATTGATAGCCTGCTGCCAAGGAACAAAAGATATTGATAATCTTCCAGTATCTTTATATTTTAACAAGCTGTCTGTCCGTCACTTAGAGCGCGAGACTGCCAATTTTTAGAAATATAAACCAAATATGATGCTCAATACTAACAATCTTTAAAAAGGAAGACTGAGCAAACCTTGGACTATTAGTGCCAAGCCAAATAGAGTTTAAGGCCAGCAATGGCATCCATTGACCTCTGGGGAAAATTATTGACAAGCCAGGAAGCAGATAGATGCTGCCAGCTCTTTACACATGATTTGGATTGGTGCTTATGTGAGAGATATGGTCTCTGCTGTATTTTTTTTTATGTTGTGTTGCCTACAGGGCTGCATCAATGCCTAGGGTACTTTGGTGGGGGAACCAGACACATACTCCATCTGCCTGATTGCCTCTAGTTCAGCTTTCTGTAACTTGCTGCAGGCTGGGGCATCACCCCCCAGGGTGACTGAGGGTGGGGGCTTGCCTTAAACTTTATTTGGCTTGGCACTAATAGTCCAAGGTTTGCTCAGTCTTCCTTTTTAAAGATTGCTTACCTTTAAACAAAATATTACATACATTACTAGTTATTAGTAAAGAAATACACCTGCCAATTATATTTTTGAATATCCAGTGATTCTTTATCACAGCAGCAAGGTAAGATCTCAGTCCTTGGCTTAACACTACATCAGAGGTCCCCCAACCTTCTTTATTCTTGAGCCACATTCAAATTTAAAAAGAGTTGGGGAGCAACACAAGCATAAGAAGTTCCTGGGGCTACCAAGCATGGGCTGTGTTATGTGCTATTTAGGATACCTGATGTGGACTGGCAGACTGTCAGTAAGTCTGTTGTTATGCCTCCAAAACCTGCCTCCAAGCCAGGAATTCAACAATAAGCACTTACTTTGAGGCAACTGGGAGCAACATCCAACGGGCAGACCCAGATTAGTGGCGCGCAAATGGGGGCGGCCTCAGGGCGCCTATATAACAAATCCGGCACTGTCCAAGGGGTTGGTGAGCAACATGTTGCACACAAGCCACTGGTTAGGGATCATTGCACTATATGTTACTCTATGGTGTCTGACTGAGCGGCCTTGTCTTCTACAAGCTGGAAAATTAAGAGCAAAGATGTGATTGGTTGCCATTGTGCAATTTAGCATTCATGTTCATAATTAAGCTGTCTTGTGTTTACCTTCCTTACTATGATGTGATGGAGTGGGTATTTCGATTTTGCACATATTTAATCTGTTCCATTCCTTTTCATTGGTGAATAGGTTATAATGCAAGTCCTGCTAGTCTTTCCCCCGTACCTTCTGGGCCTGCATGGCAGGGTCGCTCCATCGGCACTCCGAAACTGCGTTTGGTGGAATTCTTAGCCTTTATGGAACAGCAAGGAGAACCAGATGCAGTAAGTGGTGTTTAGCTCTGGCAAAAAAAAAAAACTGAGAACACTATGTTTACTGTTAAATATAAGGCCTATCACACCATATAAGTGGAAAAGAATTATTACAAGAAACTGTCAGCAATTGTAATTAGTGTCATAATTCACCTCCTGCTCTTTGGCTTCTACTTGAACATAAAGTTCAGATATGTACCTTGAGGACTGATTCACCACCTTATCCATTTTGTGTGCACAATATCCAGTGCAGAACTGGCTGCATTATTTCTTATTTAAACCAGTAGTTTCCATTTTGTTGCCAACAAGATGCTGTTGATGTAAAACACAAAAGCATCTTTGGTTTAAAGGGGTAGTTTACCTTTACATTAACCTTTATAATGCCATAGAATTGCCTATTCCTAGCAACTTCGCAATTGGTTTTCATTATTAATTTTTGAGTTATTTGCCTGCCTCTTTCTGACTCTTTCCAGCTTTTTGACCAAAAACTGTTTTCTTATCTTTTTTCAGGCCCTCTCCAATTCATATTCCCGTCTCTCGTTCAAACCACTATCTGGTTGCTAGTAAATAAGATCCTAGCAACCAGATAGCTGCTGAAATACCAAACTGGAGAGCTGCTGAAAAAAGCTAAATAACTGAAAAACCATACTAAATAAAAAATAAAGACCAATAGCAAAATGCAGCTGTATATTAAGCTCTACTGTTGGTAGATAGCAACGCTATGGGAAGTATTTATTAACATTGGAGACAAACATCGCCAGTGATGTTGCCCAAATACAACCAATCAGCAATTCAGTTTGAACATTCACCTACAAGTTAGAAAACCAATTTAAAGATCTGATTGGTTACTAAGGGCAACATCACTAGTGATGTTTGTCTCCAGTGTTAGTAAGTACTATAATGTAGCTTTATAGTAAATGCCGTTGCCCAGAAAACAGTCATATCTTGAATATTATGATAAATGCAGTGAAATAAGAAATGTAAGAACCTTTAAGCAGCCATTATCTATGTAAAGCATGGCATAGTTGCTTAAATAAACCTTTTTTTTCTCATTTTGCCAACAGTACAACAAACACCTCTATGTCCATATCAGCCAGTCGAACCCTTCCTACAGCGATGCCTTGCTGGAGTCTGTGGATGTTCGTCAAATTTATGACAAGTTCCCTGAGAAGAAAGGAGGGTTAAAAGAGCTGTATGAGAAAGGGCCTCCAAATGCTTTCTTCTTGGTCAAATTCTGGGTAAGATATCCTGCCACTTGAGTTTTGAGAATTGCCTTTAAATAACAACCCATTTTAGAAAATGGTCATTGTGCTGCTTATGGCAGACACACCTTAATAGCTCTGTAAGATTTCTTATCAGGGTCAAAAGCTCAGCCTTGAGGAACCAAAAATATGCAATGTGTCCACCGTTGCCCTAAATGTCTTTTAATAGGACCTCTCCTTATTAATGTTTAAAGGAATGCAGCTCCCAGTAGGTATCAGAATAACACTCAATAGTAAGAAATCCAAGTCTGGCTTGGGACTCCTCCAGTTACATGGGAGTAGGAGAAACAATAGGTTACCTGAAAGCAGTTCTAATGTGTATCGCTGGCTCCTTCTGAAAGCTCAGACTCAGGCACAATGCACTGAGATGGCGCCTACACACCAATATTACAACTAAAAATACATTTGTTGGTTCAAGAATAAAATGTTAAATGATAGAGTGAATTATTTGCTATGTAACCAGTGTCATTTAGAAATAAAAAGTACACCGTAAAAATCATGACAGTACTTTAACGTTGTCCTGTTGATGCAAGCTATAGCCATCAGGTTTGCTTTCACTCTTCTACCTGCAGTATCCCATCCAAAATTATTTGCTGATTGGTTGCTATAATGCACTGAAAAATGTGGGAACCATGGTTAGCCTTGCACCTTTCACTATATGCATTTTTGTAAGCGACAAACCACCTGCTTAGTCACAAGTCCCACCAGGCCATTCATATTGTTTCAATAAATAGGTGTTTCAAAACGTAACTTACTTATAACTGGTAACTCATTCACATAGAAAAATGTCAATGGATGGTCACCTCACATAAATTGTTCTGCATTTTAGTCTAGTTAGAAGATGTTAGTTTGAAATGTGTGTACTCTGCACTGTGCTTAATTGTGTTCTTTGGTTTCCAGGCTGATCTGAACACCAGCATCCAGGATGAGCCAGGTGTATTTTATGGTGTCAGCAGTCAGTACGAAAGTCCAGAAAACATGACCATCACTTGTTCTTCCAAAGTCTGCTCGTTTGGAAAACAAGTGGTGGAGAAAGTGGAGGTAAGAAATTGTATATAGTGTATAAAGTGTATAGTGTATAAAGTGAGATTTACCATTCTTGGAACAATACAAATCCAGTATCATTATACTTGGTTCTGTAGAATAGAATGAACCACTTAAAGTTGTTCACTTTTGAATTAACTTTTAGTATGATGTAGAGCAGGGATCCCCAAACTTTTTTTTACCTGAGAGCTGCACTCAGATGTAAAAAGAGTTGGCGAGCAACACAAACATAAAAAAGTTCCTGGGGTATCAAATAAGAGCCATTATTGTTTATTTGGTATTCCCTATATGGACTGTCAACCTATAGAAGCTCTGTTTTGCTTTACACAAAAGCAGCAGGAAGACATTGCGCAGTGCAGATGCTAAACCCTCAGTGGGATAATATTAATTTGTCACACCGACCCTTTACTTTATGAAAACGTAGATTCCAAATATTTTTAAAAATATATTTATCTATGAAAGAACAAATTGATAAAGCTGAGTACCATGCTAATCTTATGTTGTCTGTTTGCCCCACAGACTGAATATGCTCGGTTTGAAAATGGACGCTTTCTTTACCGAATTCACCGTTCACCCATGTGTGAATATCTCATCAACTTTATCCATAAGCTGAAGCAGCTACCGGAAAAATACATGATGAACAGTGTATTAGAAAACTTCACTATTCTACAGGTAAGTGCAGGAATACAGTACCCAACAAAAGAAATAAAGCAGCCAAACAGCATATGGAGCTTTAGTTTAGTGACTTCAGTCCTTTCCTTAATGTCCCAAACATTAGGGGTATAACAAATGATCTAGTGGGCATGACTTGACATCTTCAAGGAGAGTCAAGCAGGCCATACGTTGGACAAAACAGTAGGCATACCTTTATAAATATGACCCTTATGACCCCCATGGCAATTGTATTTTATGTGCATTGTCCATTAGGAGGTTAGATTGTTAGTTATTCTTGAAACGAATTCCAAATGGTCTTAATTTTTTATTATTTGTGGTTTTTTAATTACTTTGCTTTTTTTTCAAAAGAAGCTCTCCAGTTCGGAATTTCAACTAGTTACTAGGGTCCATATAACCTAGCAGCCAGGTAGTGGTTTGAAAGAGACACAGGAATATGAATAGAGGAGGGCCTGCTTAGAAATATAAGTAATAAAAAGTAACCATAACATTGTAGCCTAAGAGAGGGACATTTTTTTGGTTGCCGGGGCCACTGACCCCCATATGAAAGCCGGAAAGAGTCATAAGAAGGCAAATAATTCAAAAACTTTAAATAATAAACATTCTATAGGCCATTCTATTACATACTAGATAACTTAACCACCATTTCAAGAATACCTATATCAAGAGGTTATTTTTTTTTTTTTCTAGGTGGTTACAAATCGGGACACCCAGGAATTGCTTCTGTGCATAGCTTACGTCTTTGAAGTATCAACCAGTGAGCATGGAGCTCAGCATCACATCTATCGGCTGGTGAAAGACTGAGATGAAATGCCGAGCTCCCTTCCCCTCATCTAAGCCATGTTGGACTGGCAGAAATAATGATGTGCCAAGGTGGAGGCATCTTGCATTTTCCTTGAGCCTCTGAACTGTCACTAGTCAGGAGACTAAAACAAGCAACAGGGGATGGGACCCTTAAATAAATGCATGGACTGGGGGAAGGGCCACAAAAACCACAAAGACCTCACCCTTACAGAACCTACTCTGTGTTATGTTTTGAGCCAAAAGGAATATATATAAATATCTCTCTATAAATATATATATAAATATATGTTTGTGTGTGTGAAACAGTTTCCAAAACGTGAAAACCATGGAAAAGCCCAGATTTTGTTTTTTTTCAACTTTCCTTTCACATTTTGTTGCTGCCAAGTGCGTCTGTTCATGGTACGGAACCAGTTTAGGGAGCGGAACAATAGGCGGGATAGGAGAATATCCTCCTCCACACGCTTCCTGCTCTGATCATTTAGCTCCTCGGACTCCAATGAAATGTAACGTCTGCACTTTCCGTGGTACAAAATGTTCTAGCTAAATTCACTATGAAATCAGCCCACTAAATCTCTGTATATGATAAACGTCAGCTTGCACAGTATTTTACTCTGGTTCACTTTGCACTGGTTGTGTTTGGTGGGCAGTTCTTAAAGATATCTTCTTTAACATATCAGGGAGTATCAGGAAAGCAAATTCTACTGTGTGTTGAGTTAAATGCGCCTTTGGTCTGAAATATCACTAGAATTTGAAATCTTCATTATGGACTTGAGAAGTGTTTTGGAGGCCAGAGGGTAGTATATATAATGTGATTTTATTTGTGGGTAGTTGAACAGTTGTCTTTCTTGCCAAGAAGCCTTGTCCTAACTGCATGGACAAACGTTGAGGCATTATGATCAGGTCCCCTTAATATCTTTTCTGGTTGAAAAGATAGACCAAGGAGAGATGTGTGTTTTTTTTCTTTTTGTTTTTCCTTTATTGTTTTTGTATGATATATATATATATATATATATAAGCCAGAGGCTCAACCTCCTACTGTTGTCAGTGTGGCACTTCTAACATGTTTCTCTAATGGGAAGCAAAGAAGAAACAAGGAACTTGACACTAAGCAAGGCCATTGCTGATGAATCTCTGGCCTTCTGGACTATAACAAAGTAGGATTTAAAAGCAAAGTATTTAGTGACTTTCACCCTCTTCTGTCACATATTCAGTGCCTAAAAATTAACGGGGAAAAAAAGACATATATTTTTTTGTATTGAAAAGCCAATGTGCTAATGAGTGGATTTGACATTGTACTATGAAATAATAATTAAAAATTGTACTTACCCGCCAGCCTTTAATGTGCATGTGTTGCCAATTTGGAAATCTAGCTCTCTTGGACTTGCACAAAGTCTCAAATGGATTAGTGCAGCCAAGATCGCAGTGGCCAATACTTTATTTTTATTTTCACTGGGAGAGGAAAGAAGGAGGAAAATACTAAGTGGTTAGTATTGTGTAAATTTGGCTGTTAAATGTTTTATATGCCATAACATGGGTCTGTACAGCAATATTTCAGCATGGCCGCTCTGGCTTGAAGATATATTGCTGCTTGTTCAGAGACTTTTGACTTCATTGTTTCTTTTAAAAACCTATAGGTCACCATCATATGAAACTCCAGATTATCATCAGTTGGTTGTAGTATTTACAATACGGTGTCCAAACCAAAGAAATACAAGCTGTTTTACGCATCTCTTTCAAGCACCTTTGCAGTTTTGTTTTGTATTCAATTATCCCGACAGATTGACTGGTTTATTCTTAAAATAATGTATAAAATGTATTTTTAAAGTGGTTCTGAAACTGGGTGCCAACCTCTTCAGGGGGCTCGGAGCTGTGACAGAGGAAGCTCAGCCTAAAGGCCAATTAGGGTAAGAATTGGGGAGAATGATTATTGGCTTTACTAGGTTGAAGGTCAGGTGGGGTTACTATGTATTTGCTGCCCTAGCTTTTCTTGGAACCATGATTGAATGGCTAATACACCAATATTTTCCTATATCTGAATCCATTTCATGAGCTAAGGGTGGCTCTGACTCAAGGTTGGGCCTTCAAGGGGTGCTAGAACTTAAAATGTTTGAAAATCACTACCATAGAGTGATAATGAATTATTGGAAAGGCGAAGGAAGTATGAATAAATTCAGATTAATTTGCAGGCAGTTTAATGTTTTTAATAGTTGGTTTTTGCCAGTAAGTTGTGTAAGTGATGATCAGCAATGCCCACCTTATCCAGTTATTGCTGAACTAAAGCTGTTTTGCAGCTAAAGGGAGCCTCCCTGTTTTAAAGGTCATTCGATGGTGCTTCAGTGTTTCCCTTTTTATAAAAGGTATTATGTCATGTGAAGAAGTGGCAGGAAGAGAGAATTTTAGAAGAAGTAATTATGATAATCACATTAAATGCCATTATGTGCCAATTAGCAGCAGCAGAGTCGACTTTATAGTAGATGACAATATTTACCATAAAGCAAGGTTAAAATTACATTTGAAAAATAGGTTTGGCATGTTTCAGAAAGGTTTGGAGAACAGAAATGATTCCATAATGACTATGAATGTGCTCAATGTCAGATGTGCCTCATCCCAAAATGTATCCTTCTTTCCTCTCCCAGCCTACATACAGGTCTCCAGAGAGGGATATTTCCCCCATGTCTCAGATAGCCATTGTACACAGAAAACAAAGCAATGAACTTAAATGTATACAAATGTTTGTATTGTGAACAAAACTTTCTTAGTATATAAAATTATTTTACAAAAAAAAGAGTTGTCCTTTTTTTTTCTAAGTGAAATCATTTTTACAAATAAAGTTGGAAAGTGATACTAACACCCATCTCTATCCACAAGGTTTTCTGGGAGTTTTAGTTTAAAGGAGAACAAAAGGCAAAGTCACTTGGGGGTGCCAAAATGTTAATCACCCCCAAGTGACTTAAATCGCTTACCTTGTACCCCGGGCTGGTGCCCCTGTACGGAGAAAACAGCACCAGCCCGGGGTACCTGTAGTGAGCGCTTCCTCCTTCCTGCTTCTTTTTCCGGCAAATGCCAGTGGTCGGCGCATGCGCAGTTAAAGTTCGGCTTTTCACTCGACTGTGCATGTGTGCGCGAGTGAATCAGGAAGGAGGAAGCGCTGCAGCTAACCCGGGCTGGTGCTGTTCTCTCCGAACAGGGGCCTTCAGAAATCCATTTTATTTGCCTGTACCCAGGGCAATGCGGTGCAGGAGCAAGGGGAGGCCAGCGGATTGGCTGGTTTAAATGCAGGCTGAGAATCAGCCCCATGTGGCAGTGCTTGAATGGCAATTACCTGTCAACAGGAACTTTAGGAAGGGGTGTTTTGGTGGTAAGTGCCAATCTTAGGTGGCCTAGTGTATGTCTTCCCCCCTGCAATTAGATATTTGTTTGTCAGAACAGGTCAAAAACATTGCCAGAAAATGCACACAAACAGTATGGGGCTGATTCATTTTTAGCCCAAAGTGAAACCAGCACCATATATTATTCATAATTACCTACAAAATTAGGGTTTTTTCCATTTATTCAATATGTCTATGAACCACGAGTAGTCGATATTTATTAAGAAGAAAAATCACCATAAAAAACTCAGAAAGTAAAAGGTGGCAAGAATTAAGGGACGTTGAGAATTGTCTCATAAATAGCTTTATTTATTTTTCCAGTTAGCAAAACATTTGGGGTTTTTAGCCTCATTGAAAATGAATGGCACAATGGGATTCTCATCAGTGTGAGACAAAATGCCCAACGGGAATTTGTTTTGCTTTTTTCTTAAATAAGCTAGCATTCGAGAAGAAAAGTTGTTTTTCTGCATTTTTTGGGGGGGAATTTTGATAGATCTGCCCCTTATATACACTTACATGCTTTATGCCATCACTGGTTTCCAGTCATGTTGCACGTCATGACTATAGGAGCCCACTCTGGGAGCAGTAGGGTTGGGTTTTATTAATGTGACACAGTATGGGATCAATCACTTGGAAATGACCTTGGATCACAGTGGGTTGCTAGAGGTCCATTAGAATAGACAGCAGAATGTTAGTCCAATAAACAGGCCAGAGGTCGGGCAAGGGGGTAGGTAGCTGGGCAGGCAATCCAACAAATCAGGCGGGGCATTAAGGCAAGCAGCAAACCAGAAGAAGCCTGAACATGAGAATCTAGAAAATAACTTTAGGACCAAGGTTGGGGGTTTGGGCCTGACCTCTAGTGGCAGACACAATAGAGACAAAGGAGGTGGAGGATGATAGCAGCAAAAGCAACATAAAAACCCCTCTGTTGACCATCTTGACATGTTCCAGGATTGTATCCCAGGCCTTACACGGTGCAACTTCCTACCAGGGGCGGGCCGAGCCAACCTAGGCAACCTGGTCGGCTACCTCGCCCCTGCACCTACATCGCGCACACCCTGCCCCCCAACCCCCACGTGTTTTGACAAGCATGCACAGTCTGAGCGTGTGGGAGGGGGGGTGCGCGGCGCAACGCACAACTGATCGCGTACTAGGGGTAGGCAGGAGGGGCTCCTGCCTGGCGCCCCCCAATCGTTGCACCCTAGGCAGCTGCCTCTTCTGCCTACCCCTAGTTCCTACTGACTGTTCTTTACATGGTTTGAAAGCGCAGGAACTGGAGGTTATCGAAAACTAGGTTAGGTATTTGCTTGTAATATTTGGAAATTATTTAGGGATATTCCTTATTGGTGCATATATGGTTGATGCTTCATATTTCCTAAAGTATTCACACAGTGATGGAAAAGGGCAGTTCTAGTTATTAACAAGAAATCTCCACTTCAAAACCTCACATAATAGGCAACATGCCCTAAAACCTCCTGTCTGTATTCAGTAATGTCCTAGTCTTTAGGTCACTTCTTTATTGCTCGTAAATAAAGCTCAATTATGGTGGCCTATCCCAAAAATGAAAGCAGCCCATATGTAAAGGACAGTTTCATAAATACAGACTTTTCATATTTAATATATCTTTTAATGCCATATAGAAAAACAGTCATTTTGAGTACTAAGGTCTGCCCCTCTGGCTGGTATGAGGCACTGGGCTCACTCACTTAGATTGTAAGCTCTACGGGGCAGGGACCTCCTTCCTACTGTGTCTCATACCACATGGCACTTATATATATATACAGACAGTTATTAAGCTGCACACCAAAAGTTTTGGACGCTACCTGGGTGCCTGGACGATGTAGCAAAATGTAGGTAAGCAGAGGAGAACAGCACTCACAGGAAATTTCACACCGGAGACATCAAATGGCTTTTAAAAAATGAGGTTCTTTATTAGTCCGTTCTCCTCTGCTTACCTATATATATATATATTTATTGTATTTATTTATTATATCACTTGTCCTCCCTGTGTGTAATTTTGTATATTGTAAGATTGTACAGCGCTGCGTACCCTTGTGGCGATTATCTTTTGGCTAAGTATTTGTTGTATAGCGCAACAGAAGTACCAGAAAGCAGAGACAAGATCAAATTGCCTTTCTTCCTCTGTGTGTGTGTGTTTGTCCATTCAGTCTTATTGTCCCCTCGTGAAATGGTGTTGACTGATGAAACCATCACACTTTCATGCCTGCCCATTGATCAGGTCAGTGCTATCTGATCATAGACCCATTAAAGCTATATAAATATAGATAGTGGGAAGATTCCCTCCTGGGGAGCTGGCCCAGTAATTGCTTTACAGGGCGGTCTGTGTATTAAACTAGAGGACTACTTGTTACTCATCAATGAAAGGAGAACATGTCATGTAACTGCATATGTTCTGAGCCTGCAGACACAGCAAAGACTGGGATAAACACAAAGGGATTTGATTACTGTTTAGTCCCCAAACCATCAAACATGGCAAGTGACGATAAAAAGATAATGGATTGTGACTGAGTCACAGAGAGGGCCCTAGAGATATTTCCTGCCCCTGGTAGTGAGTATTTTATTAACACTAATCCCTCTCTTTCCTGGTCCTTAAACTTGACAGCTCAATTTCCACAGATTTTAACCCTTTCTGTCTCTCTTCTAGAATGCTGTCAAGTAACATGAAAGTTGCTTGTGTAAACATATATATATATATATATCGAGCCAAGGGTGGCACACCGCTTCAATCCTTGTCCCGGGTGCACGGTAAAAGAGTTTAAATATTGAAAAAAGGTCCCAACGGGGACCGAAATGTAATGTTGGCTGTTCATGATTTTTTTTAATACATAATTAATTGTTTGCAATAGCTCCGGTGTTGCTGGTCTTTTTTTCAATATATATATACAGTATATATATATATATATATATACTGTATATATATATATATATATATATATATATATATATATATAAAGTCCAGAATGGGAAGCACACCATATAAAGTTACTATACCTTGGTGCTAGAGCAAAAAATCTTTAAGCAGGAAAAGTGTCAGCACTCTGAGGGTTTTCATGAACGATCAAAAAGGCCATCAAGGCTTATATAATGCAAATGGTGACGTTTATTACCAACGTTTCAGTCCTCACTTGGGACTTTCGTCAGGGAATTCCCTGACTTGTATAGGGTGTGTTCCTCCCTGTGTACTATGTATATATATATATATATTGCTGGAGTAATGCCAGCACACCCAGGGTTTCATACAAGCGTTGAGGCTTGCTATGTTTATTTTGCTACTTTTTTCTCAATAAATTTTATATACACTTGTATGAAACCCTGTGTGTGCTGGCATTACTCCTGCAATATTTTATTTTATATGGCTCTTGCACCCAGGTTTTATTTTTTGTTAGTGGCGTGCACCATTATGATCTCTGTATATATATAGGGAGGTGTACTAGAGCCGCCATATGGGATTTGTGCAGTGTATTCAATATCTATGGCTAAACCACATAAGTGTGGTTATTTAGTCCATGGGCAGGTGACTGCAGAAAATGCTGATTTCCCTCTGGTGGCAAAACTTCCTCCTGTGCCATTACTCAAATACCGTTGCACTGACAATCTCTAAAGTTTTAGGAAGGTGAATAGGGTAATCTGTCGCATGGAAATTATATTCCAGCCTGTAGGGTCCATACAGAATGGGCTTGCTGAAATGGGAGTAGAAGAACCTTAGTGGCCTGCACAGAGCCCTGATCTCAACCCAACTAAACCCCCTAAGGGATGATCTGGAATGCCAGCTATAAGCCATGCCTGATTCCCAGCATCAGTACGCAATTTAGGGTTGACAAATCTTTCCTATATTTTAACCTTCTTTCCTATTAGTGAAGTATCACTTTTACCAGCAAGGTTAGTAAAATACTGTCAAGGTGGCAAACCTAGCCCAGCACTGTTTATGCTTATATGACCAAATGGAAGCAAAACACACCACCAATGGTCCAAATCCAGTGGAAAGTCTTCCCAGAAGAGTAGAGGCTGTTATAGTAGTAAAGGCCAGGGGCAACTTCATATAAATGCCCATAGTTTGGGAATGAGATGTTGTCCAGACAGGTTTACGGATACTTTAGGCCATTAATGCATATCTAATACACAACAAAAAATACAAGTCATATACAAAGTCAGACAGTCAGTCTCAAATGAAATATTTCAGCTGCTGCTGGAAACCCTAGCATAAAGAATGGGTTTATACAGAAATTAAATATTAACTTAAAACGAAACCATATCTGTTACTTCCAAAATTGTTTATGGCAAAAGCATGAGAGGTTGCTCCATTTCCTCAGGGATGCCATTTGGGTATTATTTTAGTTTAAGCCAGGAAGATCACAACTTTTATCAGTTGGCTAATTCTGCAGAAAGAAGAGCTGAATTTTGTTGTCGCAGAGTGACCTCTAGTGTTTATGTTTGAGAAAACAGATTTAGTTTGGACTGGATTGTTGATATGTCCCGGCTCTTTTGCAATGGATTCATTTAAATGTTCCAGCTGATTTGCTAATGTAACACTATTTATAAATGCACTGCTGTGACGCTGTATTACCTGCCCTTAACCCTGCTGGGTGAGGAGAAACTCCCAGCAATTCTAAGCAGAGCAGGCATCACAAGTGACTCTGGCACTCAGAATGGCCCCTCATTTTATTGGTAGATGGCTGCTTGCTCAGTTCAGGTATTAATGAAAACCTTCAGAATAGTACTCACTTGAAAGTGTCCAAACCCATGTACAAGGCCCTCCAAGTGGAGCTTCTGTGGGATGTACCTCTATCCCAAAGTATGTACCAGTGTCGGACTGGTATGTCCTGGACCCAGCCAGCTTTTGTTTGTGTTTCTGAAAAACAGATTTCAGTACAGGATTCTGAGAGACTTTATGAACTGATGCATTTTGAAAAAAACATGTTATCCCATGACAGTATTCCTTTAACCCCAGGGCCGGACTTCCAGTCTTGGCGCCCCGAGGCCCGTGAACAGCGGGTCACCGCGCGCATGCACGGAAGGCCACACTTGCATACAGAGCAGTGGAGAGAAGTCCCCATTGCTCCGTATGGGAGCAAAATTTTAAGATTTTGGTGCGGCGGGGCGGCATGTCGCCCCCAAATTTGTGCGCCCTAGGCCCGGGCCTTTGTGGCCTCTCCACAAATCCGGGCCTGTTTAACCCTACAGTAATACAAGTGTAAAGTGCAAAAATATATGCCTGGTGTTACTTTGTGTGTTGTGCCTGCACCCAACAAACTGCACACTAAAGCTGTTTCCTGTGTCACAATAATTGCATGAATCATAATTTATTGTTCAGTATTGTTAATAAATGTGTTTAATTGTGTTAAATATAGCATTACATTGGTAATGTAAACCCCCCAATATATGAGGGGGCGCAACACTGCACTGGAGTATAACTCATGTTCTTTAAGGCAGCCTACAAGAGCATTTGTGGGCCAAAATCCTGTTACACCGTGTGTGATATTACTTTTATACATACAAGCTAGCTCATCATGTATTTGTATCATTTAAATGGTTGTGATTACTTCTGAGTAAGGAAATGATGTCACATGGGGTGGGGGATTGTGTGGAATAGGCGGGGGAATGGGCAGACTGGGCAGGGAAATAGGTAGACTGGGCAGGGAAATGGGTAGACTGGGCAGGGAAATGGGTAGACTGGGTAGGGAAATGGGTAGACTGGGTAGGGAAATGGGTAGACTGGGTAGGGAAATGGGTAGACTGGGCAGGGAAATGGGTAGACTGGGTAGGGAAATGGGTAGACTGGGCAGGGAAATAGGTAGACTGGGCAGGGAAATGGGTAGACTGGGTAGGGAAATGGGTAGACTGGGCAGGGAAATGGGTAGACTGGGCAGGGAAATGGGTAGACTGGGTAGGGAAATGGGTAGACTGGGTAGGGAAATGGGTAGACTGGGCAGGGAATTGGGTAGACTGGGTAGGGAAATGGGTAGACTGGGTAGGGAAATGGGTAGACTGGGTAGGGAAATGGGTAGACTGGGTAGGGAAATGGGTAGACTGGGTAGGGAAATGGGCAGGGCATAGGCAGGACTATCCTTATAAGGAGGATTCTGGCAGTGGAGAGGGTCAGGGAAGGATTTATAGGGTATTACAAATTTATCAGCAATTACATTGACTGTAAATTTGTAATTTCAGCTCTGATCCTAGCTGGTAATTTACAGACTGGGCTGGTCAAATACCGGCCAGTTAACAGCCCTACCTCTGAGCTAGATCCCGAGGCAGCTTGATGTTTTTTGCTATTCATCTGGTGTATTATTACATGCATTTTCTCTCATTATGGGAGCTTGGGGGTTCCAAAGATCCATTCAAACCAATAGCCATATTATTTGGGTTTTACTTAAAATAATGTAATCATTATTATTATTATCATTAGAACTCACAAGGGTTCTAAAGGATTGGTGTTGCAAATTCCCTGTCATTTTGCTTTGCCCAAGTTAACCTGACCTTTTGCCTGTCCTTAATAGCTATGCTGTCTCTCCCTAGTTTGTCCTAGAGTGCCAGTCTGAGCTCACAGAAAATTCCAGGTGCTATCAGGAGTTCTGCTGTTTCATGGAAATGGAAATAGAGGATCCCCCATGTTCCTCTATGAGGGGGCTGCCATATTTGTGTAGCAAAAGTCCGTTAGCATTAGAAGGTATAACTGACAGTTTGAGAAGGGACAGTCAGGCAGGGCTGGATTTATAAGTCGGGCGCCCCGAGGCCGCCCCCTGTCCATCGTCCTCCCCAACCCCCTCCCGCCCCGCGTGCATGCGCAACCGGTGCGCGCACCCCCCGCGCATGCGCGAACTCGCGATCACGCATGCGCGGCCTATTCAATCGCATACGGAGCAATGGGAGAGAGGTCCCCATTGCGTCGTATACGACAAAAAACTTTAATATTTTGGTGCGGCAGGGCGGCATGCCGCCCCCCAGTTTGTGCCGCCCTAGGCCCGGGCCTTTGTGGCCTTTCCACAAATCCGGGCCTGCAGTCAGGTAGCTATTATAATCAGGTTTAGGAACTTCAAGTAACAATTACTTACAACAGCAGCCCAATCAGTGTTGGAGAGAGAGGAAGTGCTCAGAAAGCTAAAGGGGACGGGACAAGGAAGTCAGTAAAAGAGCTGTATTTCAACTGGCTGTAATAGAGAGACAAAATAAATCTAGATGCAGGGAGAAAGGTATGTTATTCTGGGGGCTATACAGAGTAATTTTTGAGAATTAAAAATTATATATATTTGCTTATTCTTTAATATATATTAAAAGGGGTGTTTACCTCAAATCTAACAGTTGACCTCAGAATCATCCCTCTGCTGATCCTTCACTTCTGCGCTGGGAGGGGGGTCAATATATTCTTCACACTTGAATAATGGGGAGATGACTCTGCTGAGATGATAATAATTATGTTGTAATATGCTTATTGAAATTATTTTATACATTGGTGCCATTTCTATATGTTTTTCTTCACAGATCCTTCATATTTCCAGAGTAGAGAATTTTACAGACTGAATATGTTGGCATATTGCCCTGGCACCAGAAGAGTGAGCATATGGCAAAGTAATTGCATTTATCATCACCCTTATCGAGACAGATCTATTTTTTACTAAGGGCCCATGATGACATAAGGCTGTTCTGCCTTTTGCTATACCCCCTGTTGATATGTATGCTAATGTGAGTCCTCAGAGCTCTGGGCTTTTTATAGCAGAAACCCAAACCCTGACCACAGGGTTCCAAAGAGAAATGTTGTTGGCTTCACTCCATGATGTCTCTTCTTTCACCAGGACCGCTAGTCAGATGAACTCCATTTCTATTGCAATAAAGAGAGTATTCAGCAGGAAAGGCAAAGTTCTGCATAGAGAAAAGAGTGCAGGACCTGTATGACAGGGTTAATGGAAGCAAGATAATCTTCCTTACACTATTTAGCTTCCAGGCCAACCTGTGTGTGATGGTGCAATGCTGAGCAGATAAGCCTTTATTTCAAGTTGTTTCCACTAAACACAGCATGTGGCCAGGCTGGGGTAGGCAGGCAGCTATGCAAGGGGGCAGGAGTGGTGGTGGTCAGTGTCAGATTAATGACATGTGAGGCGCCGGTGATGTCACTGGCGCTCGCCAAACCTGACCCGGCATAGAGAGCTTGGGTTCACATGCGTTGCGTGCATAGATGACCTGTACTCCTTCCTTGCTTAAAGGAGAACTATACCCCCAGGCGCTAAAAGCCCACTTAACTATCACTGCCTTGACTCCCCTCATCTCACCGTTATCGCTTAGTTCCTAAGTTTAAACACTGTCCCTATCGCTAACCCCTAGCTAAAAATGCAGAATAGCGCAGCAGCGTACTTGGCCGACATCTTCTTAGCAACTGAAGACTCTTCACCGAAGCAGAAAATCCACTTCAACTGCACACGTGCAAGCAGGGTCTGTGTCGGCGGTGAGACCCGAAGTGTATTCAGTTGCTAGGAAGGTGTCGGCCAGGTACGCTGCTGCGCTACTTTAGCCCATAAAGCATACATTCTAAATGTTTGGTAACATACAGGCACAAATTGGAGGGTAAAAGTGCACAAGGCTTGGGGGTTGGCTCTTAAGTGCGGGACTAGACAAAATTATTACATAATTCTATAGTCCTCCAGATGGTAGATTCTAAGATTTTGAGAGACTGAAAGATTGTTCCTTACAGAGGAAATTAGGGATGGAATTCCAGAGGTAAGAAACAGCAAGGTAGAGGGGTTAATGATGAGAAATGGCAGCGGGAGTGGATGATGTAAAAAGACGGTGGTTCTAGTTTAGCCATGAATGAATTGTTTTTACACCTCCCTGGATCCTAAGGGTAGAGTTAACCTACAAGAATGTTTTCCAGTAGCATGGGGGCTAACTTGTGGTAGTATTTCAGTTGGGGATGGTTATCATATATGGTATTGGGCTACTGAATGGGGAAGTGGTAAGCAGCCCTCTGCTATAAAATAAATAAATAAGCAAATGAAAGCAGATCTATCTCTAAAACCAACTTTTGGATGAGAAGTTGGGTTCCATCCAAGAAATATTAAGAAACCCCAACAGGTCCATAACAAAACATAGCAAAGGGAATACAAACCATAAAGTCAATCCAGATCCTGGAAGCCATTTGTCAGCTCTTCAGGCAGCCAATGAAACAATTTCCAAATGTGCAAGCATACTCTTTGTGCCAGGCATGAGTAACTCACTAGAGGCAAGCTAGATGGATTGGGAAAAGGAATATATAGCTTTACACAATAATGGGGGCCTGCATCTTTATATGTAGAGTTTTATACGGCACTGGCCACTAATGTATTTATATATAAAGCCTCCTGGTGGCGCTTCTGCTGGGTCCTAGTGCCTACATCCCTACCTGACTCTAAACTTTGCCTACTACTATATTATACTTTAATTCAGTCCTAAAAGATGATGCTATTTCCAGTTACTATACACTCTTTTTCTACCCCAGTCCTTTGTTTCTTTGATCTTTGGATCCTTGTTGCTAAGAAAAGTACATTTAAAACAAATTCTGAAATCAGAGGAGTGTTATGCCAATGTAACTGGCCTGAGAGTTTATGTTCCCAAGGATAGTTGTAATTGGAGGACATTGGTACCATATGTGCTTTCTCTAGAACCAGCACACTGTGTTTCTATTGTTTCCTTTGGGAATGTTTGGGGAATGTTCTTACTCCTCCTGTGAATGGATTGTCTAGCAATGTTATAGAATAAATAAATATTCATGCAGGGCCATCTATGTATAATGGCAGTGTTTAAATATTTATTTTCTGAGAAGCTCACACTTTTCTTTTTATAAAGTAAATCAGAAAAACTTGGGATACATCAGCCAAATTCATGTCCAGTTCTAGCATTGCAGTAAAAGGGAAATAAAATCCCCAAATGGCCTAAATATTGTTAATTAACATGAGAACGTGTTCTACTTGGCCACACTTTGTGATGCAGCATAGTATTAGGAATCTAGCATGGATCTAGTATGGATAAAGTCAAGTGCATATGTAGGTAAGATCTTCCTAGCCTTACCTTATTCTTATTCTTCCTAATCTTACCTTATTGTTATGCTTCCTAACCCTACCTTATTCTTATTCTTCCTAACCTTACCTTATTCTTATTCTATCTAACCTTACCTTATTCTTATTCTTCCTAACCTTACCTTATTCTTATTCTTCCTAACCTTACCTTATTCTTATTCTTCCTAGCCTTACCTTATTCTTATTCTATCTAACCTTACCTTATTCTTATTCTTCCTAACCTTACCTTATTCTTATTCTTCCTAACCTTACCTTATTCTTATTCTTCCTAACCTTACCTTATTCTTATTCTATCTAACCTTACCTTATTCTTATTCTTCCTAACCTTACCTTATTCTTATTCTTCCTAACACAGGGATCCCCAACCTTTTTTACCTGTGAGCAACATTTAAATATAAAAATCTTGAGGGGCCATGCAAGCATAAAATTGTTCATGTAGAATGACAGACTACAGGAGACTCTGTTTGGCAGTACACATAGTATTAAGAATCTAGTATGGATAAAGTCAAGTGCAAGCAAGTCCTTCCCTCATCTGAAGGTAAGATCTTCCTAACTGTACGTTATTATTATTGGTAACCTTACCTAACTATTCAATGACCCTCCAGCATTAGCCATAAGGCAGAAGACAAATCAAATACTGATGAGCATCAATCTATGGTGGAGCAGAAAAATCAAATTTTTGGTGTTTTTTTTTACCCACATTTAAAACATAGTTCTAGGTCTTGGGCTTTTGTGAAATGAAATATCTGTTCTTATCATCATGAGGTAGCATCCAAGCCCCAACTGGTGATGCAGTGCTCGTTTGATCCTCTTGCCAAAGGGCTGATAGCTATGAGGCCTGAGAAGCTTTGCGCCCTGGGTGAGTGGCCATTAGGCTCCTTCCCCCTTTTAACCTGGAAACTATGACCCTCCCCCCCTAGCTGTGAGGTGAAAAAGGGTCAGAATATACTCCCTACCCTGGCTTGTAGGCCTTTTGGCTGGAGGGTTGGGGGCAAAGAAACCCTCACTAGTATTTATTTTATTTAGTATAATTCTTTTCCTCCATGTGTACATTTCTACCTGGCAAGATTGTACAGCATTGCGTATTCATGTAGCAATTTATAAATAAAGTTATAGATACCATACATTAAACATAAGTGGGTTCTGAGCTTACTAAGCTCCTGCTACTCCTGTCCATTATGGCTGGCCAGGGGTCAGCAAATACAGGGTTTATTGCTTTGAATTTCCCAACTGCCCCAATGGCATTTGCACCACATTTAAGTAAACGTGCAGATGTAAAATATTTATTCTCATAGCAGTAATTTGTATGTTATAAAAATGAAGCAGGGGGAAGAAAAAAATATATTAGATAGATATTGGGCTTAAGGAGTCTGCAGGAGAAATGGGACCGGGGCAAAGAACACTGGTCAGTTCCCTTAATTGTAGCTAATTTTGCTAGATCAGATGCACTTCCATTGTACCTGCACTGCATTTGGCCTTGGATTGCTCCAACAACTCATTTTTTTGTGTATACACAGGTATGGGATCTGTTATCTGAAAACCCTTTATCCAAAAAATTTTGCATTAGTGAAGGCCATCTCTTTTAGACTCCATTTTAAAAAATTCATCTGGATTTTTAAAATATATTCATTTTTCTCTGTAATAATAAAAAAATACCTTGTACTTAATCCCATTTAAGATTTAATTATTTTGTATTAAATCCTTTCTGTTTTTTTAATGTTTAAATTATTTTTTAACAGACTTAATATATGGTGATCCAAATTACAGAAAGATCCCTGAAAACCACAGGTCCTGTGCATTCTGGATAACAGGTCCCATACCTGTATTTCCTTGCTGGCTGGGCAAAGCACTAAAGGCAAATGACTCTACAACTGCTCAGTATTGTACATCACTCTAAGAGTAAAGGAAAAGTAAAGGACCGGAATAGCAAAACACAATATGGTTTGTACATGAATAGAATATTACAGTTACACTATATAAATATGTGTAGGGACCCATAGGGTTAAGCTCCCTATGGTGTTATCCCTTATTCTTATCTTATCTGTATTGTTATAGGGCAGAGCCCTCTGATATCAGGTTACTGTTATTAGGCTGCCCTCTATAGGTTTAGCCAGGTTGACCACTCCCCTTGGCAGACTATATAGTGTCTTGCACAAGGAAGTGGCTTCCTCTTTTGGCTGCATGCTGTGTTCTGGACAGATCCCAACTGAGCCTGGACCAGAACATAGGCCCAGAAGCCATTTGTACCCTAGGGGACCACCTACCCTAGTGCTAAGTCGGGGACAGGGCCCCGTGAACGAGGTAAAGCCAGCACAGACAGATTTGTTAATAGCACCCTCTAGGAGAGGTGATTGTAGTCAGTCTATTTAGTAAGGGCAGTCTATAGCACCAACCAGGAGTTGTAAAAGGGTTTAGTCCACCCCGGCTCTGTAGTCGTTCTTTAGGGACCGGTTTTATTAGATGCCAGGTACCAGTGTTAGGAGCTCTCCCCTGGACCACAGTCGGCTGGAACATTCCCTTCTGAAAGGTCTATATCTCAGGTGTCAACTAATCCTCTGTGCATCCTCCAAGTGGGTTATTCTGTGCCTAAAGTGTCACATCTGCTGTACTATCTGTGACCATCATACACTGCTGTGTCTGTGAGTATAACCCTGCTGCACTATTCAGTTGTGCCTTTCAATAAACTGTACTATAGTTGATCAGCAAGAATCCTCTGGCGTCCATCTTTTACTATCTGCACACCACACCTCAGTTAGTTGTAGTTCCACTACACCCTCGCTCCATCCTGATTCTCCCATATAGCGGAGGCTCACCCCTTTGTATTAAGTGTCGCAAATGTAACCCATGCTCTCTATTTACTACTAGCCTGGGTTTATTCCAAATTGGGTCAGAAAAGCGTTACATTTATGGCGCCCAACGTGGGGCCCGAAGGGTTAAATTCATTTTGAAATTATCGGAGCCATTACCTGAGGGGCTGAGTAAAAGTGTGCGTGTTGCTTTAAAACTTGCTGACAGGTACTGCCGGACGCGTTAGGCAAAAGGCGCCTGCAGTCCTGATCGTAATCTTAGATAACTAATTGGCCGTGGGTTCGGGCTTGAGGATTCCTCCCGTTACTCCCATTGGCTGGCGGAGCTGTCAATCACCGCCCTTATAATTTTGGCGCTCTTTTGCTACGAAATCCCGCGAGAGGTGGGTTGTTTGTGAGATTTGGCGGCCATTTTCCGTGACACTGACGTCACGGCGGCCATATTGTGCCTCTCATTTGAGCAGAAGAGACGCATGTGGGTGAGCTCCCTCAAAAGCTGCTGAGTTAACGTGTTGCGCGGCTGCCAACACACTAGAATTACCTGCGCTACCTTTGCCAAAAATTATCTGCCACTGCGGCTGCAGTTGGAACGGATACCTGCGCACACCAGGACCTGCGGCTGCGGCCTGGGTGACATCGCGCAGAACAGCGTACAAAGAACAGTGAGTACCCCACGGCTGTGGGTTACCCCATATCTGCATAAAGAGTCGGATCGCGGCTGCGACCGACATATACAGCAGAAAATCTATACATACCAGTGTCACAGCCTACGCTACTGGGACTGTGCCTGTGCTTAAACCGGATCGCGGCTGCATCCGGATCTACCCAATAATAAATATCTTGCCAAACCCTGTACATTAGACTGGCCAGTGATCCCCGAGCACGCCTACAGGAGGCTCTTGCAGTGTGGGATATTTTACAACAGGGGTTTGCATTACATTGCTGCGGCTGCAGCCATAACTTCATTGGTCCTAAGATGGCGACCCGAGCTGATAGCCCACCGCCACAGAAAAGATACATGTGGCTGGGTACTTTTGGAGTGGAGTATGGAGATGAAGGGGAGGAAGTGGTAGTGCCATACTGTGGGTGCTGTGGACAGGAGGTCTGTACGGCGTTGCAGGATGTGAGAGCCAGCTGCCCTGCCTGCACCAACAAATGCTGGACCGACCCCATAGTGAGGGTGGAGACCCCCCTCAGAGTCAGCACAAGCCCCATGAGGCCCACTACCCCAATTCCTATCCCAGAGCCAAAGGAAATTGTGTCACCACCCCAGGGCGAATCATCTGGGGATATATTACTGTCCTCTTCTGGCCATTCAGGAGAGGTTCTGGACAGTGTGTCTGAGGCCATATGGCCATACAACAGGAAGGCAAAATCTACTGCCAGTTCTGTGGGGGCTGAAATCACCCCTGTGGAGAAACAGCTACAATTGCTGGGGCTCTCTGCCAGGCTAGGCAGAGGCCGTTCTACCATGCCAGATGGGGCTAGTGGAGGTTTATCACCGGGTGGTATCCCAGTACCTGGACAATCCAGGCGCAAATACCCCAAACCCAATTGGAGTGCCATGGAGTTCGGGCGCCCCATAGAGAGAGATCCTCAGGGAGAGGAAGCCACTCCTCCACAGCTGCCCCCACAGGAATCTGAGGCTGCCATTGGGATGCCGGATACCCCGCCACCTCCCTACAGTTTCAGTAAGGATGAGACCTGCTGGGTGGCTCCGGGCCGTGCAGACCCTGAAAAGTACCGGGCTGTTTCCCGGGTACAGAGACTAATAAACTCTAAAGTTTATGAACTCTGGCAATTTTATATGCCTTATGCCCCCGAGTGGGTATACGATGAGGTGGACAAGCACCTTGATGAGTGGATCTACGGGGAGCTGACCCGTAGAGAGAAGATTGGCTTTGGGGGCTTGCTTACCACCAATCCACAGCGACGCCACCAGGATGTGGACTATCTTGCAAACATCGCCCGAGAGTGGTGGTTTGGCCGGACCGTCCTCAAACACCGGGTTCGTTCCTGTGGCAAGTATCAAGAGGACCGAAATTTCTCTTTGTTATCCGACCTCCCCAGTGGAGGCAAGATCGACAAGCCCCATCCGGGCTACTACATCTCTTACGAGGCTACAAAGGCAAGGTTTGACCGCAACCTCCATTAGGTGGGTGGAAAACCCCATGCGGTTCTGGATACCCCCCCCTGATGGGATTTTCCCCCGGGTGGGAGGTGGGTAGAGTTTCCCTAGCTGTTAAAGGGATTACCCACCATATTTGGGCACCCCTAAAGAGACTGCCGTATTTTTGCTGCCATAGGGTGACCCAGTTCTTCCAGTTATGTCCACAGTGGTGGACTTGTTTTCTATTAAGTTGGAACTCTCTCAAGGAGAGACTGTAAAGTTACCAGTTGGGTGAACAATCAAAAGACTGCTGCGCCCCATCCCACTTCAACTTCTATTTTCATCTACCTCATCTAAGGGTGGAACCCACTGCCTGATCCACACCTACGGAGTGCATGTCGGGAGATTCATGAACACTGGGTTAGGGTGGAAGGCCTGGACTTAATAAAGTTGATGGGTGGGGATGTATTACAGTTTAAATTGTGCCCAATAACAGTTTCTTTACAGCCAAGCATGTGCATGGGGACCCCTGAGTGAAGGCAGGATCGTCCTCATGTGTAAGTGTATCTGTCATGCCCCTGTTGCAGGTTACAGGTGGTATATCTAGGATACCTAAGTGTGTGCCTGAGCACCCCTGTTTAGTGGTCAGGAAGGTGACTCAAGATTTATAAGTATTGTGCCTGTTATACCTCTGTTGCAGAGCCAGAAGGTATCTCAAGGATCTATATAAGTAAGTGCCTGAGTGATCCATAGTGACACTCATGTATTGTAAATGGTTTACAGAAACGAAACTAGTAACGAAACAGTTAAAATTTTCTGTGCCTTAAAATTTTCATTTTTTCAGCTATCCATTGTACCGGATACTCCTCAGGAGAGGGTATCAGAAACGGATGTAAGGGTACTGTATTTTTGCACTAAATCAATGCACTACTGTTATTGCTTGAAAAGTGTACTTATTTTTCTATTTACCATTGCCGGGTCGGAATGGATTTTTCCCCCGGGTGAATGTAGGGACCCATAGGGTTAAGCTCCCTATGGTGTTATCCCTTATTCTTATCTTATCTGTATTGTTATAGGGCAGAGCCCTCTGATATCAGGTTACTGTTATTAGGCTGCCCTCTATAGGTTTAGCCCAGGTTGACCACTCCCCTTGGCAGACTATATAGTGTCTTGCACAAGGAAGTGGCTTCCTCTTTTGGCTGCATGCTGTGTTCTGGACAGATCCCAACTGAGCCTGGACCAGAACATAGGCCCAGAAGCCATTTGTACCCTAGGGGACCACCTACCCTAGTGCTAAGTCGGGGACAGGGCCCCGTGAACGAGGTAAAGCCAGCACAGACAGATTTGTTAATAGCACCCTCTAGGAGAGGTGATTGTAGTCAGTCTATTTAGTAAGGGCAGTCTATAGCCCCAACCAGGAGTTGTAAAAGGGTTTAGTCCACCCCGGCTCTGTAGTCGTTCTTTAGGGACCGGTTTTATTAGACGCCAGGTACCAGTGTTAGGAGCTCTCCCCTGGACCACAGTCGGCCGGAACACTCCCTTCTGAAAGGTCTATATCTCAGGTGTCAACTAATCCTCTGTGCATCCTCCAAGTGGGTTATTCTGTGCCTAAAGTGTCACATCTGCTGTACTATCTGTGACCATCATACACTGCTGTGTCTGTGAGTATAACCCTGCTGCACTATTCAGTTGTGCCTTTCAATAAACTGTACTATAGTTGATCAGCAAGAATCCTCTGGCGTCCATCTTTTACCATCTGCACACCACACCTCAGCTAGTTGTAGTTCCACTACACCCTCGCTCCATCCTGATTCTCCCATATAGCGGAGGCTCACCCCTTTGTATTAAGTGTCGCAAATGTAACCCATGCTCTCTATTTACTACTACCCTGGGTTTATTCCTAATTGGGTCAGAAAAGCGTTACATATGTGTTTTCTTTTTCTTCTTTAATTAGTGTTTAATGTAAGTGCTGTTCTTTTGGAAAAGTTTGAGCTTATGGCCATTAAGACAAATTGCCTTTGGCAGATCCCTGGCAGGAGCGCCTAGACCTTTTACAAATGTTACGTGCCTTCCTGAGCATGATCCGCCTGGGAGGCAGCACTCAAATATAGCACATTTTTAGGGCTTAGGGATAATAAACAGTGTTGTTTTAACTGAAAACATGGGTTTCTTAGCATTCAACTAGAAAATTCCCATCATTTGCTAGTGCCCCCAATGTAAGGGGAACTCTTGTACAAAGATCCTTAAAGTGGATTATTAAAACAAATATCAGCCGGCCAAAGTTAGATGCCTTACACTTAATCTGTTTGATGCATGATTTTCCATTTAGTAATGTTCTGTTTAGGTGTTCATCTCTTGGTACAGGTCATGAATAAATATATATTATTCACTCATTTATAATTATGATCTTTATACATCTGAACAGTTAATTCATGACGTTCTTCATTATCTCATTGGACTCAAACCTGGCTCCAGCTTAGGTAGGTATTTCTGGTTACATTCTGATATATTGATGACATATTCATGTTGTACAATAGTATTATCAGCAGTTGCCATGCAGAATGCATTTCCATTTACACATTTTGGACACCTACTCTTTGTTATGTAAGGCCCTGTGTTTGAACAATCTAATTTTACAGGGGAGCCAGCTACCACACTGCCAATATTTATATTGTACCACAAACTATAAAAGGAGGACTGTCCTGCATTCTGACCAAGGGCATGACAATGCTCACACACAGGATGATCTGAAACTGCTCAGGAACGATCCTAAAAACTTGAGGAACAGGCTGATCTATACATCTGTCCATACTGGACCATACTGAGTAACACTGTTAAGGATCGTGGAACATTATAGCACAAAAAAAGTCTAGCCACTGGTAATAGAATCTGTACATAATATAGGAGGGTGAGGAATTTGTGGGATATTGTTGTCCGTACAGATCCTTCACACTGCTATTTGAGACAGCAGGAGACATGGCTTGTGAATCAGATGGGTGGCTGCTTTATATGCACGTTCTGTGGCTCATGTGGAACACTTCAGACTCCTTGTGATGTCAGCATCTCGGGATGCAGCTTTTTTCTTAACAGAAGCTCACTTGTGCATCCACTACTCTCTTTACTTCAGTGACACTGCAGCCTCATTTGTTGTTAAGGTGGCTAGCTCCAAAGGAATTTGAAACAAAGAGCCTATAATGCAGTGATCCCCAACCAGTGGCTAGTGCAAAAGTTTGCTCACCAACCCCTTGGATGTTGCTCCCTGTGGCCTCAAAGAAGGTGCTTATTTTTGAATTCCTGACTTGGGGGCAAGTTTTGGTTCCATAAAAACTAGGTTTACTGACAAACAGAACCTTCTGTAGGCTGCCAGTCCACATAGGGGCTACCAAATAGCCAATCTTAGCCCATATGTTACACCTTCATGATTGAGTTGTTCCCCAGTCTTTTTATATTTCATAGTGGCTCGAGGTTGAAACAAGATTGGGGACCCCTGCTATAATGGATGATAAAGGATTATGATGGAATCCTACTAAGAACAAGTACATGGACACTTCATGCATTGTAAAGGATTATGATGGAATCCCACTGAGAACAAGTATCTGGACACCCAATAGATGGTAAAGGATTATGATGGAATACCACTGAGAATGATTATCTGGAAGCTTCTACTCAAGCTTTAATTAATTACTCTCCATTTTATCAATAGATAAAAGCTAATTTTAACCTATAGGGTACAACATATTTCTTTCACCTCACCAATAAATGTAAAAAAAATTATTATTTTTTCATGGATTATAAATGATGCTATACAGTGACTTAAACGAAAACTTATTCGTCTTGTATAATGTACCTACGTTACCAAGGCTTCATTAGGAACCAGTGCCTTATAGGATGTATGCTTCTTATAACTATGGGATACTTTCATTTTGGATCATACATAAGCTTTTGATTTAGGAGCTCAACATGTGGACCAGTGGAGTATGGTGTTGTACAGTTGCTTTCTGCAGAGCTGGGGGGTGCTGTAGGACTTTGGTTATCAAAAATACTTCTGCTGGTCTCTTCATATGCTCTCTTCTCTTTCATCCTTATAGTTATTCTATGGTAGCAGTCATATGTATCTGATAAGCAGACATAGGAATCTGAATCTTTGTGTTTTCCTGCAGAAGAAATTTGCTTTGATAAAAAATGATTGGAGATGTTTATTTCTGCATCTTCCACCCTTTTTGTTTTAAACAGTTTTAGGGGAAAGGTTGTAAGGTAAGTGTATCTTTAACCTCTGTTCTTTTTTAATAGGCCGTTAGGGTACACTTTGTCTAAGAAACTGCAAATCAGCATGACATACTCTGATTGCCTGGAGAACTCTGTAAATTGTTTACATTCTACCACAGACATTTGTTACCTCTTGTGATTTATTACAGACACATATAGTGAGTTAAAAAGATATGGCACCAGCGAGCTATGTGAGCTTTACTTTAAGTGTAGACCATTACATACTGAAGGCTAGACACAGATACTGTGTTAATTAACCTATACAGGCTGTAGGGTTCTATGGCAGTGTTGGTAGGCCACACCCCACTTTCAGAATCCTTAAAAAGTTGAAGGCAAATATTTATATTCTAATGGTCAGTCTGGAAGAGGATATTTAATAGCAATTAAATATCGCAATTATAGTTTACCTTAAGTATAGTTTGGTGTTCATATGATGTTTGCTTTTGCTTGTTACGCACTAGTCTGCAGTGCCTATTGACACAGCCCTAACCACCAAGTTCAGGGTGGCAGTAGCTTTAGGGTTCCCCTTTGTTAATAGGCACACTTGTGTGTGATTCATTATAGAAGATTGAGCAGGTACTTAGGTGCTTAGTGCAAATACATGGAAATGCAAAAAGCCTTTTCGGACGCAAGTACCCTTAACGAATAGCGTCAATATGTGCAACAGTTGCATCCATTTTAGAGCAATGGCACTTAAGGCTGTGTGTGGCTGTTATAGAAACATCTCTAGTGGTCATTAATAAAAGTATACCACTAAAACAGCATGGAATATTGCCCCTTCATCCCTTTGCTCAACCTTTCAGCCTATTGTGTCAGAGCTATCTGAAATAGAGATATATGTTGCCTCTTTAAATGATAATTCCCTAGAATCCAACTCATTATTTGTCAAACACAGATGTTTTCCCATAGCTCTGCATCCCTTAAATCACTTCATAACCTTCTGTTTGGCGCTCTGTCAACTGCTTTTTCAAAGTCTATATAGAATACATGTTCTTTATTTTCCTAGTCTAAATCCATTCATCTTCTTTCATAGAAATCAGGCAGATTGCTTTAGCTTGCATGGATACTCCTAAATCCCCTTGTCTCTTCCATTGTTGAATCCATCCCCTTAGTAACCTTAAGTAGGCTTCTTTTAAACTATTAAATCTCTAATTTCCAGGTTCAGGTCATGTTCCCATTTAATGACTACACATCTGCTTCCGCCAATCTTGGGCACCATGTCAAAGGCAAATTAAAATAATACTCTGTCTGTTTAAACTATACTTTGGGGCTGATTTACTTACCCACGAACGGGTCGAATGGAGTCCGATTGCGTTTTTTTCGTAATGATCGGTACTTTGCGATTTTTTCGTCGCAAAATGTTCGTTTTCAAGTCGGAACTTTTCCAATTCGGGTCGGATTCGTGGGTTAGTAAATCAGCCCCTTTGTGTGTATGCATGAAATCTAGCTCTGCGGCTCTATTTGTCTTAAAATGATAGTTATCAGAATGTTGTGATTGTGGTTTAAACCACTGTCACATACAAATTAGGGTATATACCTGCTTATGTCTGATTCTTTAAGGGAAGAGGGGCTAGTCTCATCAAGTGATTGCTATTATGGCTCAGTTGGAAAGGGGATTATATTCCCTTAGTTGGATATGTGGCACTCAATATGTGGCAGTGTGCAAAGTGCAATATTGGATGCAATTGCCATTTTTTAACCTATAATGAAGCATTTTTCTATTATTCTAATGTCATTGGGGTCAATGTGCCTAATGCAATAGTGCCCACTGAGTTGAAACAAGTGCATGTGTGCTTTAATACATATACATACATATACATATTTATGTACCATGGAAAAACAGTAGATCAATATCCCTTTACTAAATATTTTGTTGGTGGCATAGAAGTGAAAAATAATCCTAGAATTGTTGATTGTACATCTGCCCATTTTGTTTTGATCATGGGGATAGAAACCTTTTCAGACATTGCTTGATTTCTAATGACTTCTCCCCTGTGCACTTTGCTAACCCTGCGCATTGGGTTGAGGCGTAATGCAACTGACTTGTAGTTATTTCACAAATAGGTAGGTGACTTGTCCCAGTACAACATGGGCACTAATTCAGGTACTGCGATAAAAATCCAGCTTAGTATGGTTTTAATTTCCACCTTTTCTCTCCTTTATATATAGGCCTGAAGAGAAAACAATGTCATCATCATTCCCTCTCTCATTTCTAAGTAATGATGTTGGTCACAGAGTTGCATCAAAGGATCCTTTTGTTGCGTTATTTTCCAAGAGTCTTATGGAAGGGAAAAAGTCACAATGCTGAGTGCCAGCCAAAGGACAGGGCGGCTTAAAGAAGGAGCTCATAGCTCTTACATCATCATGGCTGATCTGATTTAGGGGATGTCAGATACTTGGATACATGAGCATAAGGTGCTTTCTTAAGGGAAAGGAACTAAACAAAGGGTAAGTTCTTTGCGGCCTCCACGTTCTTAGTAATCACTGAGATAGAAACACCACAGGGAGGTGCTATCCAGGTATATCTATAAATCTGTAATGTAAAAGAATGAACCTAAAGGATCCACCAGGATTGTGCTGGCTTCTTTCCAAGGCTGCATTCTTGTCAGGCTTTATAACAGAATGATGAGAGATGCTAGAATGTCAGATTATCCTGGGAGACACACACAGTGTACCAGTTGTGTTATTTGACCCCATCTTGTTTATATTATTTAAAGGATGACTAAGCATTCATTTTAAGATATGCTTAAATCAAATGTCTAGCCTCTGGGGTGGGGCGGGGTCAATGTATTTGCAAATATACATATCTCCCATAAGGAGCTAAAGCATTGTAATGATTGACTGATGTTGCAACATGGTTCGATTTTTGTCCCAGTAAAGTGTAGCAACCAGTAATTCATTTCAGATGGCATTTAGAATCATGAAAGTAAATTTTGTAAATAGATGGGGGCAATTTGCACTTAAAGGAACAGTAACATCAAAAGTGTATCAAAGTAATTAGTATATAATGTACTATTGCCCTGCACTGGTAAAAGGTGTGGGTTTGTTTTAGAAACCCAATTAAAGTTTATATAAACAAAGCTGCTGTGTAGCCATGGGGGCAGCCATTCAAACTGAAAAAAGAGCTTATTAGGTATCTGCTATGTAACATGGGCCTTTTCTCCAGCTTTAATCACTGCCCCCATGGCTACACAGCAATTTATTTACATAAACTACAGTAGGGTTTCCTTTCTTTTAATAATTTTAGAAGCTCAGTGGAGATAAGCTAGGACAATTACCTTGGCATATATTTGAGAAAGGTAGGTACCACTATGAATAGATATTGGTGGCTTCTCCTGCTTCCCCTATTGTTACACCCCATGGATACTAGAAATAGGTTGGTAGCCCAAATCTATGCTTATAGACCCATTAGGTTTTTAATATACATGATGGTTGTTGCCCTCAGTTATGGTGAACCACATTACTAAGCCCTTATCCTAAGTGATCTGCATAAAACACCCCATATCCATGTATCATATAGATATCCAGTATAGGCAGAAAATGTATGTGGGTGAGTGTAGATCACCAGGTCTATAGCCTGTGCAGTAGTCCATTTGTAACCTATGCTGACTAAGGGCTTCATTCTAAAAATAAGGCAAAAAGCTTTCTCCTGTTACATCCCTTTACAAGCAGTGTATTTAATTGGAGAAAACAACCAGATCTAATTTTCCCCCTGTGTTTTAAAAGGCTCTAAATCTCCTGTTGACGTAAATGTGGCATTTGTTTGTATGAATGTGACACGAGAGGCTGCATCTGAGACTCTAAGATTTCACTGCTGGAAAGGGGCCTTAGACGGCTGGTACAGGGAGTAATGTGATGCAATCGGACAGGGCCGGGTACCATGATGTGGTTATTAACCAATGGCAATATGACATTTCCATTACTTGGAGGTTTTACAGTCTATAACAAACACAGTTATAGTGCCAACTGCACAGATGAGAAGGTTAAAGTAAATGAAGTCAGGTTTCCATTCTGCTGATGTAGCTGAACAGAGGGGTCTTATACTGGAGGCTACATGTGCAGGCACATGTAGCCGAGATCTGCCGAAGATAAGAAGTCTCGCGGATATCGGCTACATGTGCCTGCACCAAAGTGTATTTCATTCATTCGGGTGCAGGCACAGGTAGAATCGATTTTCGGCTTGCTGAAAATATACGCCAAACGCCATGTCTGGCATTAGCCTAAAGGAGTTCAGCCCAACTGTCAGTGGAAAAGTGGAAAAAGCTTGTGACTCTTCCCTATACCTGGTCAAGAAATCTTATTGGAGCAATCTTATTGGAGCTATTGGAGCAAATAATATCTGGAACGTTCTGTATTTTTGAACCCCTGGTCTTTCTATAAAAGCACCACGCCTCTAGATAGGCAGTGCCAACTAAAATAGACTGCCCCTGGCCTGTGGCACCAGAAGAGATGCAGAAATTGCTGCTTATTCTATATATAACACTGCTTAGATATAGCTAGAAACCCATCAGTGTTTGAAAACAATGATATATACAATGATATGTTTATGCTTCCACATTTCCTTTCATTGAACAATAAATTACTGTTAATAAATTAGTACAGTGCTGTCCAACTGGCGGCCCGCGGGCCGCATGCGGCCCGCGACCCCCCTCTGTGTGGCCCCCCACCTGTCTGACTGCTTTGATGGCTTACTCTTGTGTAAGCTTTAAATGGTATCAGTACTGTGATTAACTGCCCCCCCTGCATGGTTCTCACCTCAGATTCAGGCTGTAATCAGGCTGTATTGTTTAAATATGTAATCCCCTGTGTTGTTCACACCTTTTAATCTCTGCATTGTTCACCCCTACAGTGTTCACACCTCAGGCTCAGGCTGTAATCACCCCCATTGTTCCCCTGTTCACACCTCAGGAGCAGTAGAAACCCACAAATAATCCCTGCACACTACAAAAAGAACATATACTGAGGTGGTACTTCAATTAAAAAGTTTTTTAATATATAGTTATTGTGCAGACTGTAGGAGCAGTGCCAGCATTGTGTCACTGTAGGCTGCCTGTGTGTGCCATACACACAGGCAGCATAGGGCAAGCCGAGTATGGCACACACAGGCAGGGTAGGGAAGGCAGATTATGGCACACACAGGCCAAGTATGGCACAAACCAGCCAAGAATGGCAAACATAATGAAAGTATGGCACACGCAGGCAGGGTAGGGAAGGCAGAGTATGGCACACACAGGCCAAGTATGGCACAAACCAGCCAAGAATGGCACACACAGTGAAAGTATGGCACACACAGGCAGGGTAGGGAAGGCAGAGTATGGCACACACAGGCAGGGTAGGGAAGGCAGAGTATGGCACACACAGGCAGGGTAGGGCAGGCAGAGTATGGCAGGTTTTTGCTGTACTACAACCATTAATATGGGTATGGTCATGTGATAACATGGGTGTGGTTTCAAGTGGGTGCGGTTTCAAAAAGGGGAGTGGTCAAAACTGGCTTCCATTATTGGCCCTCCACCACGTAGGTCGGAAAAATTCCGGCCCTCAGTACAACAGAAGTTGGACAGCACTGAATTAGTATATATTTTCTAGCCACGCTCATTTATTAATTAATGTTTGCAGTACCTTTCTTTACTCTGTTTTTAGGGCACCCCTGCTCTTCAAATTATTTACTTCATGTGTAATTACCCTGGTGCCAAAAAAATACACACATAAATAAATCATATTCATTAGCTATTTATGTATTATTAGGAATTTTGAAAATGCAAAGGCATGCCAGTAAAAAGACATAAATGTGTAAATATTTATTTTGGCCAGGGTTAATGTTTTTCCCATGTACATGGTGAAGACATCTTGAACATACATCTCGTGGGCTCAATGACAAACTGCTCTGCACCTATTTTATGTCACTCCCATGTGGCTGGCATTTGTGTGCGAGTCAATGTCTCTTCCAGGTGGTGAGTTAGACGGCTCATACCACTTTCGAAGGATGGAAATTGATCTCATAAAATAAAAGTATCATAGTAGATAGAAGCAAGTTGGCCTCTAAAATAGTGAGTATATATATACAGGTATAGGACCCCTTATCCAGAATGCACGGGACCAATGGTATTCCAGATAAGGGGTCTTTCCGTAATTTGGATCTCCATACCTTAAGTCTACTTACAAATCAATAAAACATTAATTAAACCCAATAGGATTGTTTTGCATCCAGTAAGGATTATTTATATGTTAGTTGGGATAAAGTACAAGGCACTGTTTTATTATTACAGAGAAAAAGGAAATCAGTTTTAAAATTCTGAATTATTTGATTAAAATGGAGTCTATGGGAGACAGGCTTTCCGTAATTCGGAGCTTTCTGGATAATGGGTTTCCAGATAAGGGATCCCATACCTATATATACTGTATATATATATATATATACAGTATATATATATATATATATACACAGACAGTGAGCCGCACACACAGGGACTTGCAAAAAAATCACAAATTTATTAGAACAAAGAAAAAGTCCAACGTTTCGAGCACCAACTGTGCTCTTCCTCAGGGACAAACCAACAATATATATATATATATATATAGAAAAAGGCTGAGGCACACACTTATAGGGATTACAACCTGGGTGCAAATCAGATAAACAATGATGCACACCAGGAAAATGTGATAAAAAAAAGATACTTATTTTATTTAGATCAACGTTTCCGTCCTCACCCGGGACCTTTATCAAGATATGTATATATATATATATATATATATATAAAAACTCCCAGACAGACAGAAGTTGAAATAATTTGTTTACTTTTGTACAAATGTTTATTGTGTATTACTATAAGGGGGAATTGAAAAAAAAAAAAAGAATTGAAGACTGAAAGCAATATGTTAATTCTATATTCAGGACTATACCCAGGTAAGTTGTAGAAAAGGCTATGCAATGTAAGTAATAATCCATTGGATCCATTGGCAGTGTGATGCACTCTCAGCCCAGTTACAGGACAATAAAACAAACCCCTGTAGATTTACAAATGTTTAATTGCTAAGACAAACGCACTTATCCCTGATGGAAGGAATGAATGGATTTGTTCCCTTGGGGTTTCAAGTATTTGATCAATGACAATAACTTTGAATGGCAGGGGGGGTTGTAAGTGTTGTTGTAATTTAGAAATGTCAAATAGGTCTGTCTTTCAGCAGAGGGAGCTGATTGTAATATATGTGTGTTTATTATTTGGGCTGCCAGATGCAGTAAGCTGAGAGTTTAATAGGTTTGTTTGCGAGGAGCTAGCACCAACTGTCTGGCAAGGTTGCTAAAATAAATACAAAGCACACAGAGTATACGCACTTGTTAAACATAGTAGCATATCTATGTATCTTTATCTATGTATATATATATATATATATATATTGATATATACAGGCATATATATTTTTAATATATCGGGAGAGAGATACAGATAGATATCTTTGCAATTATATTTTACTACTTATTAAAATATATTCCTAAAAAATCTTTAAAGAAGACCTATAGCATAACTGAAAAGCCCCCTCAGTCTTGTCGGAAATAATGAATAATATATGGTGGTGGTTTTACTTTGGGGTAAATATGATCATAAGAAATGGCTCCTTTATTGGAGCCCCCTGTTAACCTGTTATGTTCCCTGTCTGTGTTTCAAATGAAGGGTGGGTGTGTCCTAATGGTCTCTGCCAGAAGCACAGTAGGAGGGGGATAGCCAATCACAGCCCTGCAGCCAGAAACCCAAAGAAAGCTTCAGTTCCCTATCAGGTCAGATTAGCTGCTGATTGGTTCCTATCCTACAGTGCTGAGTGCTCCTGGAACCCCTACACAGCCTGGGAAAGGAGGCAGCAGGAAGGGGAACAGGTGGAGAAAGTTTTCATTAAACACAAAGTTTTAAAGCGCATTCATTCTATATTTAGTATAGTTTTTTTTTACACTATATGGCTCCTTAAATTAAAAATAAGAGAAAGCTTGGCCTTCTTAGCTAATTACCTTATTTTGCAGGGTGACAGCAGTTTGGCTATACTCATATATCACCTATAGATGTGTCACCACCGATGGCAAACTTGATGGCCCCCTACTCAGAAGGCAAGCAGGCCTGTGGCATCTAGACTAAGGGAATCAGACTTGGTTTAAAGGTAAACGGATTTTGCAGGTGATCAGACAATAGGTTGGTCATTTTTGGAAGTTAGTCAATGAAAGAAATTATTTAATTGCAGATATAATTTTCCTTCTGCAGAACAACACATAGCAGGTAGTGCTGTTCTGTTGCTTTCTATGGAATAGATCTAGTAGTTACTAAGAACAGATGTGCATGCAAGAAACAAAACAGATACAACAGAAACAATCCTTTCCTCTTACAGCACCAAATAACACAGAATATCCCCTATGAGACTCCACCTGTACTCACCCAGGTGGAAACATTATGTTCTTGTACCCGGATAGTCTTGCTCTGTGTAGAGTCAGTCAACACTCCTCTTTGTGTCAACAAAAAGCAGCACTTCATCAGGGAAGCGTCTTTTAATGCTTATGGTGGCTTCATCTATCCTCTCGGGTTTCTGTATGAATGAGAAACTGTTAGCAAACACGGGTTTCTGTGCAATTTCTTTCCTTGCAAGATGGACAAGAGAACTTCATATACAACATTCATGTATTTAAGTAAGGATTGTGCCCAGTTCAGTATTTAGATTCTATCACACTTACATATTTTAAAAATCATAGGACCTTTTTGTTTAAAGCTCCCCTGTGAAATCCATCATTTGTTTTATATAGATATAAATATATATGAGCATTCTCCACAAAATTTCACCATAACTGGCCTTACTAGGCACTGCTCAGAGCCCCAGCTCCATAGTTTGGGAACCACTGTATTAATACTTATATGTTATTATAGGTACCGTATATACACGAGTATAAGCCGATCCGAATATAAGCCGAGGTACCTAATTTTACCTAAGAAAACTGGAAAAATGTATTGACTCGAGTATAAGCCTAGGGTGGTAGTGAGCTGTTTTTTTTTTTTGTTCTATACCATACTGTATGTGTATAACTTTAAATTATGGTAATTAATAATAATAAACAGTATTCACGTGTATTAGCAATGCTGATAATACTGGTAAATACTGTACTTAGAAAACCAATAAAGGCATATTTCAAATAAATACTGTACTTAGTACTGTACTAATTATAGGTAATTATTGATTGAAGTTAAACACACATGATATGTGTTTAACTTCAATCAATTATGATTAACTATAATTAGGATATATACATATCTATACATACCAGTATCTAGCACTAGGACCCTGGAAGTCGAGGCTGGGATTATCTGCAGGGGCGCGGGATGTCACTTCCGCCCCAGGCACTACTGGTACGCGCAGAAGAGCGCAAACAGGCTGTGGGGTTGGAGAGACTTGGCAGCGGGAGCAGGAACAGGAACCAGCGCCGGGACCCCTGTTCCCAGAAGAGTAGCGGGGTAGGGGATGGGTTTTGCATAGAGCGGCTGGCTTCTTCCAGCAAGGAGAACCAGCCGCTTTGTGTGTCCTAAAAACTTATACTCGAGTATAAGCCGAGGGGGCCTTTTTCAGCACATTTTGGGTGCTGAAAAACTCAGCTTATACTCGAGTATATACAGTATGTCTCATGTAGCAACTATAATGAATGGCCACGAAACTTGTCTCCAAGCCAGAGATTTAAAATTGGGACATAAGGAGCAACATCTTAAGGGGTGGTGATAAACATGTTGCTCATAAGCCACTGGTTAGGGATCACTAACCTACGCTAGCCTGCCTACTTGGATACTCTTGGGTATTCTCATATTTAGGTACCTTAGTTTTAACTTTTTTCCTTTCCACTTGTACTGCATTATGCCTGATGTTTAGAACTAAGTGTGAGAACATGTAGGTAGAATTGGATCCAGGATGGCCACTAACTATCTCACTACAAAATGTTTTATATTTCCCAATCCTGAACTACTCACCCTTACTCCATTACAGTAAAGAGTTCCTCCTTGCAGTAATACATATTTGTCTATGAGTCAGACTGTGCTTATCCATAACCATTTCAGCCCTTGCTGAATCACTTAGTCACGTAATCTGTGGTTTAGTGGAGCCTCTTGCATCATTTTTCCCTCTTGAAAACACCTTCCTCCAACCTCTAAGTGATGTTCCTCTCTTAGTTTCCTGCCTGCTGATGAATAAATTGCCACCAACTACCATCTCACAATACATAATCTGTCAGCCCTTATGTTCTACTTGTCCATTCTATTCCCCTCTACAGCAGATTCCCATATATTCCATCTTCCCCAGACATTCTGTTTTGCCCTGGACATCCAATCCACTTTCCGAAAAGGACTTTCCAGTAACTCATAGCAAATGCTATCCCCAGGTGTCCCGGCCAAAAAGTGGACTTTTTAGAGATTTACCTCTGTGCATTATTTAACACTTAAATATTTTAACTGTATCCACAGAAAGCCTGTGTTAAAAATATGCTGCCATATCTATGGAATAGCCATCAGAGCCTACAGATCTTGTTTTATTAAGAACAAGACTCAATTATAAGAGTGCAATAAAAAACAAACAGATACATATACTAAAAGAAACAATACAGTCCTACGTATGTCACCGGAATACTCCAGAAGTCACTGTGGTGCTGGTAGTGCAATAGTAATTAGAGATTGCCCATGACTAATGTACATATGCTTAAAGGAATACTGTAATGGGAAACCATGTTTTTTTCAAAACCCATCAGTTAATAGAGCTTTTCCAGCAGAATCCTGCAATGTAATTTGTTTTTCAAAAACACAAACAGATTTTTTTATATTTAATTTTGAAATTTCACATGGGGCCATATTCTTCATTTCCCAGTGTGCCACAGCCATGTGACCTGTGCTCTGATAAACTTCAGTCACACTTTACTGCTGTGCTGCAAGTTGGAGTGATATCACCCACCCCCAGCAGCCGATCAGCAGAACAATGGGAAGGGAGCAAGATAGCAGCTCCCAGTAGGTATCAGAATAGCACTCAATAGTAAGAAATCCAAGTCCGGCTTGGGACTCCTGCAGTTATATGGGAGTAGGAGAAACAATAGGTTAACTGAAAGCAGTTCTAATGTGTATCGCTGGCTCCTTCTGAAAGCTCAGACTCAGGCACAATGCACTGAGATGGCGCCTACACACCAATATTACAGCTACAAATACATTTACATTTTAAATGGAGAATAAATTATTTGCTATGTTAACAGTGTAATTTACAAATAAAAAGTACACCATAAAAATCATGATAGTATCTCTTTAATGCATGACCATATTTTCATAGGGGCTGTGTTCATTTTGTCTTTATATTTGGGAGCCCCTAGGACCTAGGGTATAGAATAGATTCTCCCACCCTTGGTCACAAAAGATCTACCAACATAGGCAGAGGCTAATGTTATTTTGTTTGCAGAGGCTAAGGGTTAGAACACATGGTATGATTTGTTCCTTCCTTCGCACTGTCCCACAATTAAGCAGAATTGTTGAGAATAATGTAATTTACAAACAGTGATTTTCGGATTAGTGAGGGGGATGGCAGTTTCAGGAGCTTTATTGCAATGGCCTTGCAGATTTAACTGCGGGTGACAAATCTTACCGTTTGCCATCACCCTAAAGGTAACCACACACAGGCTCCCTTAAAGAGATACTGACACCAGAAATTAAACCTTTTTTTACATCTATCATAACATTGTCTTTGTATGACCTTCATTTTTACCATAAAAAGAATTTGCCCAATGCTTTTATATTACCTGTCTGATCCCCCATGTTCCCCTATAAGGGGGCTGCCATATTTGTCCAGCAGGAGGCCGTTGGCATTAGAAGCTATAACTGACAGGCTGAGAAGGGACAGTCAGGTTGGCAAAACAGTCAGGTTTAAGAACTTCAAGTAACAATTATTTACAAAAGCAAATCTCTCAGTGAAAATCAATCAACATGACCTACAGGGAACTTTTTATGTACATTCATATTTTGAGGAGTCATTTTTTAGTGTCAGTATCACTTTAAAGCTAATTTTTAGTCCTAAAATGTGAAATGACTTTGAAGCATGAAGTCCTGGATAATTTAGCATTATTAGTTTATTAATAAATCAGTTGACACTGATATGTATGTATGAACTTGCACCCATCTATGTTATACAGTAACAAACATATTGAAAGACAGCAGCTACTGACATTATATATATATATATATATATATATATAGGCTTATTCTATACAGTGAGAGACAAGGGGTACTGGCAACCAAACACATTGGGTACAATAGGTACTACACACATTTTATGCAGTAAGTTTTAGTGGGTACTGCCCCAAGCAGATTAAACATAATAATAGTTATTAGGTACTGGTACCCCAAGTATTACACACTTGGAACAGCAGACTGTGGCACCACAAGCATGTTAAACAGCATATCCAATGTTGTTGCTTAGTACTTTCTACCTTTCCTTCCTTTTCTACTTCCAGCATTCTTTGTTCTTTCCTGTGCTCTTACATATACTCTTATATACTCCGGTTTGTTCTCCAATTCTCCATAACTTTGTCTGATGCTTTTTTGTGTAACACTTTTCTACTCGGTCCTACCATGTCTCTGCACCCAATTATGCTCTGTTTTCAAACAAAAAATCTGCTCCCTTACTGACCCAGAGCTGTCAACTTACTGTCATAAGGGAATATTGTGGAACATTTCACTCTAGAGAAGCAGATAGGGTGTCAGAGTCTCTTTATTGGCATCACCTTGACAATATCAAGCGTCAAGCCCCAACTTTTTCCTTCTGGATGTGAAGTCCAATTCAGTTGGCAACTGGTAGATCAAGGGTTCTGATCTTGTGAATAGGTAGCTCAACTATTCTTCTAGGATTTTTACTCATTTTTGATGTTCTCACATTACCCCTTTAAAACCAATAGGGATGCAGCGAACCTCAAAAAAAAAGTTCGCGAACCTGTTCGCGAACTTCCGCCGAAAATTGCGAATATTCGCGAACTTTGCGAACCCCATAGACTTCAATGGGAAGGCGAACTTTAAAACCTAGAAAACCCATTTCTGCCCAGAAAAGTGATTTTAAAGTTGTTTAAAGGGTGCCACGACCTGGACAGTGGCATGCAGGAGGGGGATCAAGGGCAAAAACCTCTGAAAAATTGACACACGCCGTTTTTCGAAATGATCGGTAATTTTGCGACTTTTTCGTATTTTCCGGCGCTTTCGTAAAGTTATCGTAAGTTTTGCGACTTTTTCGGAGCTTTCGTACCGTTATCGTAAGTTTTGCGACTTTTTCGGATCTTTCGTAACGTTATCGTAAGTTTTGCGACTTTTTCGGAGCATTCGTACCGTTATCGTAAGTTTTGCGACTTTTTCGGAGCATTCGTACCGTTATCGTAAGTTTTGCGACTTTTTCGGAGCTTTCGTAACGTTATCGTAAGTTTTGCGACTTTTTCGGAGCTTTCGTAACGTTATCGTAAGTTTTGCGACTTTTTCGGAGCATTCGTACCGTTATCGTAAGTTTTGCGACTTTTTCGGAGCATTCGTACCGTTATCGTAAGTTTTGCGATTTTTCCGGTGCCGGCGAACCCAAATTGCGAACATCACGAAAAGTTCGCGAATTTGCGGACTTGCGAACACCCGATGTTCGCGCGAATTAGTTCGCCGGCGAACAGTTCGCTACATCTCTAAAAACCAACCCTATATAAAATTCACATGCTGAATAGTGAAGTAACAATGGTTTAATCTGTAAAGCAACTTGCTTGGGTGATCTGAGTGTGTATGTTTATTCTTGAAATTGGTTAAATCCCCTAAGTTGTAGCAATGGTCAGGGTTGTTACTGACACCTTTTGTATAACCTGCAAGCCCTCTGCGCCAACAGCATGGCATAAGTCCTTATATTACTTTCTGGCACCATAACTGTTTATCTCTAACTAAAGAATTAGATCTGCACAGCCTGAGCAATGAAAGGATACAGGGTGTGAGTTCCTCAGAGGTGACCTATTAGCCAGAGAATGCCAAGGGTTATGAGACCTGGCAACTACTGCATTTAGCCATCAGCTTTGTGCCATCTGTTACCCACTTTCTTCCTGTAAATAATATAACATTTGCCATCTTTATAAAGCATGGCAGAGATGTTAGTTTGTATTTAGTCTTTTTCTTATAATGGTTTAGTGATATATATATACCGGCAGTATTGGAAACCATAAAAATACAACTTATGCACCCCAGGCACAGCTGTGCCTGATTCGCAACAAAACTTACACACACGACTTCCATTTTGGCGAATAGGAAACTGTGAAATATTGAATAATTAACTTATTCAAAAGTAAGACTGCTCCTATTTAAAAGTTTTGTCTTTGTCCTTTTAACCCACACAGTACAATAAGATGGCATGGCTAAATCCCAGCCCTATGTTAAGTGTTTGCCACTGTACCCAAGTTATGGGTACATCGCACGAACCTCCTCATAAGCTCATACAGTGCTTATAATATTTCCTTATGTCAGGACTGTTACAGGTAAAACCAAAACCTATTTGTTCTTTTTTCTTTAAAACATTGATATTTCTCAATTAAAACTAATATGCAATAAAAAAAACATTGTCCTAGTTCTATTGAAAATGGATATTTATTTGTGCCTTTAAATAGAGAGTAACAGTGAGGCAGTAGTTTACGAAGTTTTATAGAAAATTCTGCACATTTCCAAGTGAGAGAAAGCCATTATTGTGGATGTGAGTAAATCAACTAGTAAGGATCTCCACTAGATGGCAGACAAATCAATTTAGAATAAGTAGTGCTTGGGGTAGACCACTAGCGGGAGGTTATGGCGGCCATTGTCCAGGAAGCTTTAAAAGGTTAGTGGTCCTGCAAGTGGGTGGGGCAGCCACAAGTAAATAAAAGGGGGAAAGCACATTCTAGCAATCTCTTTGGACTCATAGCACATCTGGGGAATGTCAAACGTGTGCACTGTGTCACCAATAAAACCTGCCTAGTTCATAAACAGTTGATATTAGAGAGAAGTGTAGGATAGTGAATAACTGCTGCCTTGGGTCCCACTGAGGTAAGTTACATGGATGTCACCCTGCCAGCTAAGTAAGTACCCTTAGTGCTCAGTGTGTGGGGAGTTGGGGTTGGAGACCATGGGAAATAAAGGCCCCTGGAACTGGTGACTAGGGTCCTACTACCACTTAATCCTTTACAGTCAGGTAATGATACTTGCATTATCTTGTGGGAGAACTTTTTCTTAAAGTGGTGTACTTATGTACATACTTACCTACTCTTAGAGCAGATTCTTAAAATGCCAGTGACACCAAGAGATCAAAATGTCCTACAAGAATTTTCCAAAATATGGCAGCACTTTTACAAAGCATGATATTTTCATTACTGCTTTTTGGGGGCAAGCCAAGAATCTGTATTACATAAGGATCCACTGAGCACAGCAGAAGATGGCGAAACAGAGATAAAAGATGGTAGAACACAGCACAGCAGATATTGGGGGCAAGTGCAGGCTAGAAGTACATTCATTCAAACAATGCCATTAGCACCCAAGAACCTGAAATCTTTTGATACCAGGAACCAGGACTGCTTGCTATGGATTATTGGCCCTTTTGGGCAGGGCTCTCTTCACCTCTTGTATCGGTAATTGATTGCTTTATATGTTACTCTGTATGCCCAATGTATGAAACCCACTTATTGTACAGCGCTGCGGAATATGTTGGTGCTTTATAAATAAATGTTAATAATAATAACTGTTGGCCAGATGTTTAGAAGTGGAAGTGTCCTCCCTAGGATACTAAATTCTGGGGTGGACATTGGCATAGTTTTTAAAAGGGAATATAAACCATCTAAATGACTTAAAGTTCTTTTCTGATTGTCCTTGCCTGGATAAAACTAAGCAGGAACACTGGATCAGTTTCAGATTGCTAAAAGAATCTTATACAAGGAGGCAGAGCTGTTTTGGGTTGATGAGAGGCTGCTTTATCTTTCAACAACTTATTCAAATGTCTCTCATTAAGAAAGCCTCCTGCATATTCGGTTTCCCACTGGGCAGCTAATGACAGTCATGGAAAGACTTGTATGTGTGCAGTGATCTAAAATGGAATAATAACTTAATTAAGGGTCCCCCAGAAGTGGCAGAACTTTATATTTGATGGCATAAAAGTGCTTTACAACATATAATGTTGATGGTGTCAGGGGCAGGGTTATTGCATCTGCTGGATTTCTGCCAGTTTTCAGAATGAGGAAAACTGGGCAGAAGGTTTTGGCCTGGACAGCCCCTTAAAAACTAGGCTGTCTGGGTCCTTGCGGACTTGGCTACCTAGGGCAGACCAGTCGCGCAGTACGTGTGTGACTGAATGAACATAAATCTATGATTCGGAATTATAAACTCCCTGAGAAAGTGAAGGAAAAAGAAAAACAATTGGTTAAAAAACCTGGCAAAGAAAAGAGACAAACAACATTGGCCAAAGTTTTTTTGAATGCGGGCATCAGGTTTCGCAACTTAGATGGCAAATATTGGAACATGTTAAAATAAGGGAGGGTCAGGACACTAAGAGAATTCTATTACAAAAAGATCAAAGATGTTATTGGATCTGGGCCTTAAAAACTAAACATCCTAGAGGTCTGAATGAAGAATGCATTATGTCATGCTTTTTACGACTTTATGATGGGATTATGCTCGTTAATTATGTATATCCTTTTCTGCAGATATAAAACATTTTGAATAAGGAATTGTGCAGTATTTCAGGGACAGGTAACCCTTCTTTTCATTGTCTAGAGTTAGTTCATTTGGTAACATTTGTTGACTTTAGACCCTGGGGATTGGTTGTTGTGTACAATAATATGTGCTAAATGTTGTATAGTACCTTTTGGGAAAATGCTTCAAGTTAATGTAAATAGGTGATGTATATAAGGACATATTTTTAAGATTTTTCACATTTTTTACAGACTTGATTGTTACCATGGATTTGATTTTTTCATGGATTTTTGTCTTATGGACTATTGCTCTTGCCTATTGAAAAATGTCATTATGAATCACGTTTTTGCACATTTTAGGGCTGTGACAGATGGGTAGATTAGTCGCCAGCGACAAATCTCCCTTGTCCCGGGTGACTAATCTCACCGAAATGCCATCCCACCGACTGACGAAGGGATACGCCCCCAAAATGTTGCTGTTTTTGCTTGAACAAACACGCAGGGGCTCAGCCCCGCTTGCTGGACTCTCTGGGTCAAAACCAGACAGGTGGCAACTCTCAGTTAAAAGCCTGTCTTTCACAAGACCCTCAAATTCAACTTCAAGGTAAGTTTTGTTTTTGTATGGTTTTTATGTTAAAATATTCCAATATAATAATAATTAATATATTTCCAGTAGGATACACCCTCCAAATTTCCTGCTTCCCAGTAGAGATGTTTCTTATGAGACACAGCAAAGCTGCTGAACAAGCTAAGGAGGCATGGTAGCCTTTCCCAATCAGTTCTGGCCCTTATGTTTTCAAGAACCCTTAGGCATAGGGCAGGCACCTCTGGGTGGTGCTGAATTAAATTCAAGATGCTGTGTTGAATCTAGATCAAAACAATCTTTTCAATCTGGACCTGCCTTCTACTTGGATGACCAACAATACCTAAATTATTATTCTGTAGATACTCTGAAGTTGTTGGTGCCACACATTCAAAGCCCTACTTAATTTGGTGGCTGACCATTACATGGGCATCGAAGATTTCAGAATTAGTTTTGAACAGGGCATGAATTTAACAAGCAGAAAAGATGGTGGATGTATCATCTTCAAGTGGTGGGATAGAAGATAGTTAGTTCCAAGTCTTTGCTAGTTATGGTACTGATAGTCTTCCTGCTCTTTCAAATCTCTTTTTTCTGTTTTTTCTTACTGCCAATTTATTTTTCTTAAATAATTTTGTGGATATACTAATATGTCTCTTAAAACATGCAACCAGTAAATAGCTGATACACGATGGATGAAAATTATCCTCACTCAGGGGGCCTGGGATAGCATTGCAGTCTGGCAGTACTTTGGATTTAATGGTGATTGTATATCCATAGATCTTATCGGATATGTAAATAGCCAT